>NW_026967968.1:0-148072 GCF_028390025.1 Pseudophryne corroboree
AACAGGAGCTTCAACGGTTTTGGGGCATATGAGAAATTCCCTAAGCCCCGGACCCATCGATTTTGGTCAAAAATGAAAATTTTAAAAGTGCCCCTATTTCTGCTTTAAACTTTAGTTACCATCCCAAAATGAATCCCTGAGATGAAAAAAGTTGATTTCGGAGCATGATTTTTGAACAGGAGCTTCAACGGTTTTGTGGCATATGAGAAATTCCCTAAGCCCCGGACCCATCGATTTTGGTCAAAAATGAAAATTTTAAAAGTGCCCCTATTTCTGCTTTAAACTTTAGTTACCATCCCAAAATGAATCCCTGAGATGAAAAAAGTTGATTTCGGAGCATGATTTTTGAACAGGAGCTTCAACGGTTTTGTGGCATATGAGAAATTCCCTAAGCCCCGGACCCATCGATTTTGGTCAAAAATGAAAATTTTAAAAGTGCCCCTATTTCTGCTTTAAACTTTAGTTACCATCCCAAAATGAATCCCTGAGATGAAAAAAGTTGATTTCGGAGCATGATTTTTGAACAGGAGCTTCAACGGTTTTGGGGCATATGAGAAATTCCCTAAGCCCCGGACCCATCGATTTTGGTCAAAAATGAAAATTTTAAAAGTGCCCCTATTTCTGCTTTAAACTTTAGTTACCATCCCAAAATGAATCCCTGAGATGAAAAAAGTTGATTTCGGAGCATGATTTTTGAACAGGAGCTTCAACGGTTTTGAGGCATATGAGAAATTCCCTAAGCCCCGGACCCATCGATTTTGGTCAAAAATGAAAATTTTAAAAGTGCCCCTATTTCTGCTTTAAACTTTAGTTACCATCCCAAAATGAATCCCTGAGATGAAAAAAGTTGATTTCGGAGCATGATTTTTGAACAGGAGCTTCAACGGTTTTGGGGCATATGAGAAATTCCCTAAGCCCCGGACCCATCGATTTTGGTCAAAAATGAAAATTTTAAAAGTGCCCATATTTCTGTTTTAAACTTTAGTTACCATCCCAAAATGAATTCCTGAGATGAAAAAAGTTGATTTCGGAGCATGATTTTTGAACAGGAGCTTCAACGGTTTTGTGGCATATGAGACATTCCCTAAGCCCCGGACCCATCGATTTTGGTCAAAAATGAATATTTTAAAAGTGCCCCTATTTCTGCTTTAAACTTTAGTTACCATCCCAAAATGAATCCCTGAGATGAAAAAAGTTGATTTCGGAGCATGATTTTTGAACAGGAGCTTCAACGGTTTTGTGGCACATGAGAAATTCCCTAAGCCCCGGACCCATCGATTTTGGTCAAAAATGAAAATTTTAAAAGTGCCCCTATTTCTGCTTTAAACTTTAGTTACCATCCCAAAATGAATCCCTGAGATGAAAAAAGTTGATTTCGGAGCATGATTTTTGAACAGGAGCTTCAACGGTTTTGGGGCATATGAGAAATTCCCTAAGCCCCGGACCCATCGATTTTGGTCAAAAATGAAAATTTTAAAAGTGCCCCTATTTCTGCTTTAAACTTTAGTTACCATCCCAAAATGAATCCCTGAGATGAAAAAAGTTGATTTCGGAGCATGATTTTTGAACAGGAGCTTCAACGGTTTTGGGGCATATGAGAAATTCCCTAAGCCCCGGACCCATTGATTTTGGTCAAAAATGAAAATTTTAAAAGTGCCCCTATTTCTGCTTTAAACTTTAGTTACCATCCCAAAATGAATCCCTGAGATGAAAAAAGTTGATTTCGGAGCATGATTTTTGAACAGGAGCTTCAACGGTTTTGGGGCATATGAGAAATTCCCTAAGCCCCGGACCCATCGATTTTGGTCAAAAATGAAAATTTTAAAAGTGCCCCTATTTCTGCTTTAAACTTTAGTTACCATCCCAAAATGAATCCCTGAGATGAAAAAAGTTGATTTTGGAGCATGATTTTTGAACAGGAGCTTCAACGGTTTTGCGGCATATGAGAAATCCCTAAGCCCCGGACCCATCGATTTTAGTCAAAAATGAAAATTTTAAAAGTGCCCCTATTTCTGCTTTAAACTTTAGTTACCATCCCAAAATGAATCCCTGAGATGAAAAAAGTTGATTTCGGAGCATGATTTTTGAACAGGAGCTTCAACGGTTTTGGGGCATATGAGAAATTCCCTAAGCCCCGGACCCATCGATTTTGGTCAAAAATGAAAATTTTAAAAGTGCCCCTATTTCTGCTTTAAACTTTAGTTACCATCCCAAAATGAATCCCTGAGATGAAAAAAGTTGATTTCGGAGCATGATTTTTGAACAGGAGCTTCAACGGTTTTGGGGCATATGAGAAATTCCCTAAGCCCCGGACCCATCGATTTTGGTCAAAAATGAAAATTTTAAAAGTGCCCCTATTTCTGCTTTAAACTTTAGTTACCATCCCAAAATGAATCCCTGAGATGAAAAAAGTTGATTTTGGAGCATGATTTTTGAACAGGAGCTTCAACGGTTTTGTGGCATATGAGAAATTCCCTAAGCCCCGGACCCATCGATTTTGGTCAAAAATGAAAATTTTAAAAGTGCCCCTATTTCTGCTTTAAACTGTAGTTACCATCCCAAAATGAATCCCTGAGATGAAAAAAGTTGATTTCGGAGCATGATTTTTGAACAGGAGCTTCAACGGTTTTGGGGCATATGAGAAATTCCCTAAGCCCCGGACCCATCGATTTTGGTCAAAAATGAAAATTTTAAAAGTGCCCCTATTTCTGCTTTAAACTTTAGTTACCATCCCAAAATGAATCCCTGAGATGAAAAAAGTTGATTTCGGAGCATGATTTTTGAACAGGAGCTTCAACGGTTTTGCGGCATATGAGAAATCCCTAAGCCCCGGACCCATCGATTTTAGTCAAAAATGAAAATTTTAAAAGTGCCCCTATTTCTGCTTTAAACTTTAGTTACCATCCCAAAATGAATCCCTGAGATGAAAAAAGTTGATTTCGGAGCATGATTTTTGAACAGGAGCTTCAACGGTTTTGGGGCATATGAGAAATTCCTTAAGCCCCGGACCCATCGATTTTGGTCAAAAATGAAAATTTTAAAAGTGCCCCTATTTCTGCTTTAAACTTTAGTTACCATCCCAAAATGAATCCCTGAGATGAAAAAAGTTGATTTTGGAGCATGATTTTTGAACAGGAGCTTCAACGGTTTTGCAGCATATGAGAAATCCGTAAGCCCCGGACCCATCGATTTTAGTCAAAAATGAAAATTTTAAAAGTGCCCCTATTTCTGCTTTAAACTTTAGTTACCATCCCAAAATGAATCCCTGAGATGAAAAAAGTTGATTTCAGAGCATGATTTTTGAACAGGAGCTTCAACGGTTTTGGGGCATATGAGAATTTCCCTAAGCCCCGGACCCATCGATTTTGGTCAAAAATGAAAATTTTAAAAGTGCCCCTATTTCTGCTTTAAACTTTAGTTACCATCCCAAAATGAATCCCTGAGATGAAAAAAGTTGATTTCGGAGCATGATTTTTGAACAGGAGCTTCAACGGTTTTGGTGCATATGAGAAATTCCCTAAGCCCCGGACCCATCGATTTTGGTCAAAAATGAAAATTTTAAAAGTGCCCCTATTTCTGCTTTAAACTTTAGTTACCATCCCAAAATGAATCCCTGAGATGAAAAAAGATGATTTTGGAGCATGATTTTTGAACAGGAGCTTCAACGGTTTTGTGGCATATGAGAAATTCCCTAAGCCCCGGACCCATCGATTTTGGTCAAAAATGAAAATTTTAAAAGTGCCCCTATTTCTGCTTTAAACTGTAGTTACCATCCCAAAATGAATCCCTGAGATGAAAAAAGTTGATTTCGGAGCATGATTTTTGAACAGGAGCTTCAACGGTTTTGGGGCATATGAGAAATTCCCTAAGTCCCGGACCCATCGATTTTGGTCAAAAATGAAAATTTTAAAAGTGCCCCTATTTCTGCTTTAAACTTTAGTTACCATCCCAAAATGAATCCCTGAGATGAAAAAAATTGATTTCGGAGCATGATTTTTGAACAGGAGCTTCAACGGTTTTGTGGCATATGAGAAATTCCCTAAGCCCCGGACCCATCGATTTTGGTCAAAAATGAAAATTTTAAAAGTGCCCCTATTTCTGCTTTAAACTGTAGTTACCATCCCAAAATGAATCCCTGAGATGAAAAAAGTTGATTTCGGAGCATGATTTTTGAACAGGAGCTTCAACGGTTTTGGGGCATATGAGAAATTCCCTAAGCCCCGGACCCATCGATTTTGGTCAAAAATGAAAATTTTAAAAGTGCCCCTATTTCTGCTTTAAACTTTAGTTACCATCCCAAAATGAATCCCTGAGATGAAAAAAGTTGATTTCGGAGCATGATTTTTGAACAGGAGCTTCAACGGTTTTGGGGCATATGAGAAATTCCCTTAGCCCCGGACCCATCGATTTTGGTCAAAAATGAAAATTTTAAAAGTGCCCCTATTTCTGCTTTAAACTTTAGTTACCATCCCAAAATGAATCCCTGAGATGAAAAAAGTTGATTTCGGAGCATAATTTTTGAACAGGAGCTTCAACGGTTTTGGGGCATACGAGAAATTCCCTAAGCCCCGGACCCATCGATTTTGGTCAAAAATGAAAATTTTAAAAGTGCCCCTATTTCTGCTTTAAACTTTAGTTACCATCCCAAAATGAATCCCTGAGATGAAAAAAGTTGATTTTGGAGCATGATTTTTGAACAGGAGCTTCAACGGTTTTGCGGCATATGAGAAATCCCTGAGCCCCGGACCCATCGATTTTAGTCAAAAATGAAAATTTTAAAAGTGCCCCTATTTCTGCTTTAAACTTTAGTTACCATCCCAAAATGAATCCCTGAGATGAAAAAAGTTGATTTCGGAGCATGATTTTTGAACAGGAGCTTCAACGGTTTTGGGGCATATGAGAAATTCCCTAAGCCCCGGACCCATCGATTTTGGTCAAAAATGAAAATTTTAAAAGTGCCCCTATTTCTGCTTTAAACTTTAGTTACCATCCCAAAATGAATCCCTGAGATGAAAAAAGTTGATTTCGGAGCATGATTTTTGAACAGGAGCTTCAACGGTTTTGGGGCATATGAGAAATTCCCTAAGCCCCGGACCCATCGATTTTGGTCAAAAATGAAAATTTTAAAAGTGCCCCTATTTCTGCTTTAAACTTTAGTTACCATCCCAAAATGAATCCCTGAGATGAAAAAAGTTGATTTCGGAGCATGATTTTTGAACAGGAGCTTCAACGGTTTTGCGGCATATGAGAAATCCCTAAGCCCCGGACCCATCGATTTTAGTCAAAAATGAAAATTTTAAAAGTGCCCCTATTTCTGCTTTAAACTTTAGTTACCATCCCAAAATGAATCCCTGAGATGAAAAAAGTTGATTTCGGAGCATGATTTTTGAACAGGAGCTTCAACGGTTTTGGGGCATATGAGAAATTCCTTAAGCCCCGGACCCATCGATTTTGGTCAAAAATGAAAATTTTAAAAGTGCCCCTATTTCTGCTTTAAACTTTAGTTACCATCCCAAAATGAATCCCTGAGATGAAAAAAGTTGATTTTGGAGCATGATTTTTGAACAGGAGCTTCAACGGTTTTGCAGCATATGAGAAATCCGTAAGCCCCGGACCCATCGATTTTAGTCAAAAATGAAAATTTTAAAAGTGCCCCTATTTCTGCTTTAAACTTTAGTTACCATCCCAAAATGAATCCCTGAGATGAAAAAAGTTGATTTCAGAGCATGATTTTTGAACAGGAGCTTCAACGGTTTTGGGGCATATGAGAATTTCCCTAAGCCCCGGACCCATCGATTTTGGTCAAAAATGAAAATTTTAAAAGTGCCCCTATTTCTGCTTTAAACTTTAGTTACCATCCCAAAATGAATCCCTGAGATGAAAAAAGTTGATTTCGGAGCATGATTTTTGAACAGGAGCTTCAACGGTTTTGGTGCATATGAGAAATTCCCTAAGCCCCGGACCCATCGATTTTGGTCAAAAATGAAAATTTTAAAAGTGCCCCTATTTCTGCTTTAAACTTTAGTTACCATCCCAAAATGAATCCCTGAGATGAAAAAAGATGATTTTGGAGCATGATTTTTGAACAGGAGCTTCAACGGTTTTGTGGCATATGAGAAATTCCCTAAGCCCCGGACCCATCGATTTTGGTCAAAAATGAAAATTTTAAAAGTGCCCCTATTTCTGCTTTAAACTGTAGTTACCATCCCAAAATGAATCCCTGAGATGAAAAAAGTTGATTTCGGAGCATGATTTTTGAACAGGAGCTTCAACGGTTTTGGGGCATATGAGAAATTCCCTAAGTCCCGGACCCATCGATTTTGGTCAAAAATGAAAATTTTAAAAGTGCCCCTATTTCTGCTTTAAACTTTAGTTACCATCCCAAAATGAATCCCTGAGATGAAAAAAGTTGATTTCGGAGCATGATTTTTGAACAGGAGCTTCAACGGTTTTGTGGCATATGAGAAATTCCCTAAGCCCCGGACCCATCGATTTTGGTCAAAAATGAAAATTTTAAAAGTGCCCCTATTTCTGCTTTAAACTGTAGTTACCATCCCAAAATGAATCCCTGAGATGAAAAAAGTTGATTTCGGAGCATGATTTTTGAACAGGAGCTTCAACGGTTTTGGGGCATATGAGAAATTCCCTAAGCCCCGGACCCATCGATTTTGGTCAAAAATGAAAATTTTAAAAGTGCCCCTATTTCTGCTTTAAACTTTAGTTACCATCCCAAAATGAATCCCTGAGATGAAAAAAGTTGATTTCGGAGCATGATTTTTGAACAGGAGCTTCAACGGTTTTGGGGCATATGAGAAATTCCCTTAGCCCCGGACCCATCGATTTTGGTCAAAAATGAAAATTTTAAAAGTGCCCCTATTTCTGCTTTAAACTTTAGTTACCATCCCAAAATGAATCCCTGAGATGAAAAAAGTTGATTTCGGAGCATAATTTTTGAACAGGAGCTTCAACGGTTTTGGGGCATACGAGAAATTCCCTAAGCCCCGGACCCATCGATTTTGGTCAAAAATGAAAATTTTAAAAGTGCCCCTATTTCTGCTTTAAACTTTAGTTACCATCCCAAAATGAATCCCTGAGATGAAAAAAGTTGATTTTGGAGCATGATTTTTGAACAGGAGCTTCAACGGTTTTGCGGCATATGAGAAATCCCTGAGCCCCGGACCCATCGATTTTAGTCAAAAATGAAAATTTTAAAAGTGCCCCTATTTCTGCTTTAAACTTTAGTTACCATCCCAAAATGAATCCCTGAGATGAAAAAAGTTGATTTCGGAGCATGATTTTTGAACAGGAGCTTCAACGGTTTTGGGGCATATGAGAAATTCCCTAAGCCCCGGACCCATCGATTTTGGTCAAAAATGAAAATTTTAAAAGTGCCCCTATTTCTGCTTTAAACTTTAGTTACCATCCCAAAATGAATCCCTGAGATGAAAAAAGTTGATTTTGGAGCATGATTTTTGAACAGGAGCTTCAACGGTTTTGTGGCATATGAGAAATTCCCTAAGCCCCGGACCCATCGATTTTGGTCAAAAATTAAAATTTTAAAAGTGCCCCTATTTCTGCTTTAAACTTTAGTTACCATCCCAAAATGAATCCCTGAGATGAAAAAAGTTGATTTCGGAGCATGATTTTTGAACAGGAGCTTCAACGGTTTTGTGGCATATGAGAAATTCCCTAAGCCCCGGACCCATCGATTTTGGTCAAAAATGAAAATTTTAAAAGTGCCCCTATTTCTGCTTTAAACTTTAGTTACCATCCCAAAATGAATCCCTGAGATGAAAAAAGTTGATTTTGGAGCATGATTTTTGAACAGGAGCTTCAACGGTTTTGCGGCATATGAGAAATCCCTAAGCCCCGGACCCATCGATTTTAGTCAAAAATTAAAATTTTAAAAGTGCCCCTATTTCTGCTTTAAACTTTAGTTACCATCCCAAAATGAATCCCTGAGATGAAAAAAGTTGATTTCGGAGCATGATTTTTGAACAGGAGCTTCAACGGTTTTGTGGTATATGAGAAATTCCCTAAGCCCCGGACCCATCGATTTTGGTCAAAAATGAAAATTTTAAAAGTGCCCCTATTTCTGCTTTAAACTTTAGTTACCATCCCAAAATGAATCCCTGAGATGAAAAAAGTTGATTTCGGAGCATGATTTTTGAACAGGAGCTTCAACGGTTTTGTGGCATATGAGAAATTCCCTAAGCCCCGGACCCATCGATTTTGGTCAAAAATGAAAATTTTAAAAGTGCCCCTATTTCTGCTTTAAACTTTAGTTACCATCCCAAAATGAATCCCTGAGATGAAAAAAGTTGATTTTGGAGCATGATTTTTGAACAGGAGCTTCAACGGTTTTGTGGCATATGAGAAATTCCCTAAGCCCAGGACCCATCGATATTAGTCAAAAATGAAAATTTTAAAAGTGCCCCTATTTCTGCTTTAAACTTTAGTTACCATCCCAAAATGAATCCCTGAGATGAAAAAAGTTGATTTTGGAGCATGATTTTTGAACAGGAGCTTCAACGGTTTTGTGGCACATGAGAAATTCCCTAAGCCCCGGACCCATCGATTTTGGTCAAAAATGAAAATTTTAAAAGTGCCCCTATTTCTGCTTTAAACTTTAGTTACCATCCCAAAATGAATCCCTGAGATGAAAAAAGTTGATTTCGGAGCATGATTTTTGAACAGGAGCTTCAACGGTTTTGGGGCATATGAGAAATTCCCTAAGCCCCGGACCCATCGATTTTGGTCAAAAATGAAAATTTTAAAAGTGCCCCTATTTCTGCTTTAAACTTTAGTTACCATCCCAAAATGAATCCCTGAGATGAAAAAAGTTGATTTCGGAGCATGATTTTTGAACAGGAGCTTCAACGGTTTTGGGGCATATGAGACATTCCCTAAAGCCCCGGACCCATCGATTTTGGTCAAAAATGAAAATTTTAAAAGTGCCCCTATTTCTGCTTTAAACTTTAGTTACCATCCCAAAATGAATCCCTGAGATGAAAAAAGTTGATTTCGGAGCATGATTTTTGAACAGGAGCTTCAACGGTTTTGGGGCATATGAGAAATTCCCTAAGCACCGGACCCATCGATTTTGGTCAAAAATGAAAATTTTAAAAGTGCCCCTATTTCTGCTTTAAACTTTAGTTACCATCCCAAAATGAATCCCTGAGATGAAAAAAGTTGATTTCGGAGCATGATTTTTGAACAGGAGCTTCAACGGTTTTGCGGCATATGAGAAATCCCTAAGCCCCGGACCCATCGATTTTAGTCAAAAATGAGAATTTTAAAAGTGCCCCTATTTCTGCTTTAAACTTTAGTTACCATCCCAAAATGAATCCCTGAGATGAAAAAAGTTGATTTCGGAGCATGATTTTTGAACAGGAGCTTCAACGGTTTTGGGGCATATGAGAAATTCCCTAAGCCCCGGACCCATCGATTTTGGTCAAAAATGAAAATTTTAAAAGTGCCCCTATTTCTGCTTTAAACTTTAGTTACCATCCCAAAATGAATCCCTGAGATGAAAAAAGTTGATTTTGGAGCATGATTTTTGAACAGGAGCTTCAACGGTTTTGCGGCATATGAGAAATCCCTAAGCCCCGGACCCATCGATTTTAGTCAAAAATGAAAATTTTAAAAGTGCCCCTATTTCTGCTTTAAACTTTAGTTACCATCCCAAAATGAATCCCTGAGATGAAAAAAGTTGATTTCGGAGCATGATTTTTGAACAGGAGCTTCAACGGTTTTGTGGCATATGAGAAATTCCCTAAGCCCCGGACCCATCGATTTTGGTCAAAAATGAAAATTTTAAAAGTGCCCCTATTTCTGCTTTAAACTTTAGTTACCATCCCAAAATGAATCCCTGAGATGAAAAAAGTTGATTTCGGAGCATGATTTTTGAACAGGAGCTTCAACGGTTTTGTGGCATATGAGAAATTCCCTAAGCCCCGGACCCATCGATTTTGGTCAAAAATGAAAATTTTAAAAGTGCCCCTATTTCTGCTTTAAACTTTAGTTACCATCCCAAAATGAATCCCTGAGATGAAAAAAGTTGATTTTGGAGCATGATTTTTGAACAGGAGCTTCAACGGTTTTGTGGCATATGAGAAATTCCCTAAGCCCCGGACCCATCGATATTGGTCAAAAATGAAAATTTTAAAAGTGCCCCTATTTCTGCTTTAAACTTTAGTTACCATCCCAAAATGAATCCCTGAGATGAAAAAAGTTGATTTCGGAGCATGATTTTTGAACAGGAGCTTCAACGGTTTTGGGGCATATGAGAAATTCCCTAAGCCCCGGACCCATCGATTTTGGTCAAAAATGAAAATTTTAAAAGTGCCCCTATTTCTGCTTTAAACTTTAGTTACCATCCCAAAATGAATCCCTGAGATGAAAAAAGTTGATTTTGGAGCATGATTTTTGAACAGGAGCTTCAACGGTTTTGCGGCATATGAGAAATCCCTAAGCCCCGGACCCATCGATTTTAGTCAAAAATGAAAATTTTAAAAGTGCCCCTATTTCTGCTTTAAACTTTAGTTACCATCCCAAAATGAATCCCTGAGATGAAAAAAGTTGATTTCGGAGCATGATTTTTGAACAGGAGCTTCAACGGTTTTGTGGCATATGAGAAATTCCCTAAGCCCCGGACCCATCGATTTTGGTCAAAAATGAAAATTTTTAAAGTGCCCCTATTTCTGCTTTAAACTTTAGTTACCATCCCAAAATGAATCCCTGAGATGAAAAAAGTTGATTTTGGAGCATGATTTTAGAACAGGAGCTTCAACGGTTTTGCGGCATATGAGAAATCCCTAAGCCCCGGACCCATCGATTTTAGTCAAAAATGAAAATTTTAAAAGTGCCCCTATTTCTGCTTTAAACTTTAGTTACCATCCCAAAATGAATCCCTGAGATGAAAAAAGTTGATTTCAGAGCATGATTTTTGAACAGGAGCTTCAACGGTTTTGGGGCATATGAGAAATTCCCTAAGCCCCGGACCCATCGATTTTGGTCAAAAATGAAAATTTTAAAAGTGCCCCTATTTCTGCTTTAAACTTTAGTTACCATCCCAAAATGAATCCCTGAGATGAAAAAAGTTGATTTTGGAGCATGATTTTTGAACAGGAGCTTCAACGGTTTTGTGGCATATGAGAAATTCCCTAAGCCCCGGACCCATCGATTTTGGTCAAAAATGAAAATTTTAAAAGTGCCCCTATTTCTGCTTTAAACTGTAGTTACCATCCCAAAATGAATCCCTGAGATGAAAAAAGTTGATTTCGGAGCATGATTTTTGAACAGGAGCTTCAACGGTTTTGCGGCATATGAGAAATCCCTAATCCCCGGACCCATCGATTTTAGTCAAAAATGAAAATTTTAAAAGTGCCCCTATTTCTGCTTTAAACTTTAGTTACCATCCCAAAATGAATCCCTGAGATGAAAAAAGTTGATTTCGGAGCATGATTTTTGAACAGGAGCTTCAACGGTTTTGGGGCATATGAGAAATTCCCTAAGCCCCGGACCCATCGATTTTGGTCAAAAATGAAAATTTTAAAAGTGCCCCTATTTCTGCTTTAAACTTTAGTTACCATCCCAAAATGAATCCCTGAGATGAAAAAAGTTGATTTCGGAGCATGATTTTTGAACAGGAGCTTCAACGGTTTTGCGGCATATGAGAAATCCCTAAGCCCCGGACCCATCGATTTTAGTCAAAAATGAAAATTTTAAAAGTGCCCCTATTTCTGCTTTAAACTTTAGTTACCATCCCAAAATGAATCCCTGAGATGAAAAAAGTTGATTTCGGAGCATGATTTTTGAACAGGAGCTTCAACGGTTTTGTGGCATATGAGAAATTCCCTAAGCCCCGGACCCATCGATTTTGGTCAAAAATGAAAATTTTAAAAGTGCCCCTATTTCTGCTTTAAACTTTAGTTACCATCCCAAAATGAATCCCTGAGATGAAAAAAGTTGATTTCGGAGCATGATTTTTGAACAGGAGCTTCAACGGTTTTGTGGCATATGAGAAATTCCCTAAGCCCCGGACCCATCGATTTTGGTCAAAAATGAAAATTTTAAAAGTGCCCCTATTTCTGCTTTAAACTTTAGTTACCATCCCAAAATGAATCCCTGAGATGAAAAAAGTTGATTTCGGAGCATGATTTTTGAACCGGAGCTTCAACGGTTTTGGGGCATATGAGAAATTCCCTAAGCCCCGGACCCATCGATTTTGGTCAAAAATGAAAATTTTAAAAGTGCCCCTATTTCTGCTTTAAACTTTAGTTACCATCCCAAAATGGATCCCTGAGATGAAAAAAGTTGATTTTGGAGCATGATTTTTGAACAGGAGCTTCAACGGTTTTGCGGCATATGAGAAATCCCTAAGCCCCGGACCCATCGATTTTAGTCAAAAATGAAAATTTTAAAAGTGCCCCTATTTCTGCTTTAAACTTTAGTTACCATCCCAAAATGAATCCCTGAGATGAAAAAAGTTGATTTCGGAGCATGATTTTTGAACAGGAGCTTCAACGGTTTTGTGGCATATGAGAAATTCCCTAAGCCCCGGACCCATCGATTTTGGTCAATAATGAAAATTTTTAAAGTGCCCCTATTTCTGCTTTAAACTTTAGTTACCATCCCAAAATGAATCCCTGAGATGAAAAAAGTTGATTTTGGAGCATGATTTTTGAACAGGAGCTTCAACGGTTTTGCGGCATATGAGAAATCCCTAAGCCCCGGACCCATCGATTTTAGTCAAAAATGAAAATTTTAAAAGTGCCCCTATTTCTGCTTTAAACTTTAGTTACCATCCCAAAATGAATCCCTGAGATGAAAAAAGTTGATTTCAGAGCATGATTTTTGAACAGGAGCTTCAACGGTTTTGGGGCATATGAGAAATTCCCTAAGCCCCGGACCCATCGATTTTGGTCAAAAATGAAAATTTTAAAAGTGCCCCTATTTCTGCTTTAAACTTTAGTTACCATCCCAAAATGAATCCCTGAGATGAAAAAAGTTGATTTTGGAGCATGATTTTTGAACAGGAGCTTCAACGGTTTTGTGGCATATGAGAAATTCCCTAAGCCCCGGACCCATCGATTTTGGTCAAAAATGAAAATTTTAAAAGTGCCCCTATTTCTGCTTTAAACTGTAGTTACCATCCCAAAATGAATCCCTGAGATGAAAAAAGTTGATTTCGGAGCATGATTTTTGAACAGGAGCTTCAACGGTTTTGTGGCATATGAGAAATTCCCTAAGCCCCGGACCCATCGATTTTGGTCAAAAATGAAAATTTTAAAAGTGCCCCTATTTCTGCTTTAAACTTTAGTTACCATCCCAAAATGAATCCCTGAGATGAAAAAAGTTGATTTCGGAGCATGATTTTTGAACAGGAGCTTCAACGGTTTTGTGGCATATGAGAAATTCCCTAAGCCCCGGACCCATCGATTTTGGTCAAAAATGAAAATTTTAAAAGTGCCCCTATTTCTGCTTTAAACTTTAGTTACCATCCCAAAATGAATCCCTGAGATGAAAAAAGTTGATTTTGGAGCATGATTTTTGAACAGGAGCTTCAACGGTTTTGTGGCATATGAGAAATTCCCTAAGCCCCGGACCCATCGATTTTGGTCAAAAATGAAAATTTTAAAAGTGCCCCTATTTCTGCTTTAAACTGTAGTTACCATCCCAAAATGAATCCCTGAGATGAAAAAAGTTGATTTCGGAGCATGATTTTTGAACAGGAGCTTCAACGGTTTTGGGGCATATGAGAAATTCCCTAAGCCCCGGACCCATCGATTTTGGTCAAAAATGAAAATTTTAAAAGTGCCCCTATTTCTGCTTTAAACTTTAGTTACCATCCCAAAATGAATCCCTGAGATGAAAAAAGTTGATTTCGGAGCATGATTTTTGAACAGGAGCTTCAACGGTTTTGCGGCATATGAGAAATCCCTAAGCCCCGGACCCATCGATTTTAGTCAAAAATGAAAATTTTAAAAGTGCCCCTATTTCTGCTTTAAACTTTAGTTACCATCCCAAAATGAATCCCTGAGATGAAAAAAGTTGATTTCGGAGCATGATTTTTGAACAGGAGCTTCAACGGTTTTGGGGCATATGAGAAATTCCTTAAGCCCCGGACCCATCGATTTTGGTCAAAAATGAAAATTTTAAAAGTGCCCCTATTTCTGCTTTAAACTTTAGTTACCATCCCAAAATGAATCCCTGAGATGAAAAAAGTTGATTTTGGAGCATGATTTTTGAACAGGAGCTTCAACGGTTTTGCAGCATATGAGAAATCCGTAAGCCCCGGACCCATCGATTTTAGTCAAAAATGAAAATTTTAAAAGTGCCCCTATTTCTGCTTTAAACTTTAGTTACCATCCCAAAATGAATCCCTGAGATGAAAAAAGTTGATTTCAGAGCATGATTTTTGAACAGGAGCTTCAACGGTTTTGGGGCATATGAGAATTTCCCTAAGCCCCGGACCCATCGATTTTGGTCAAAAATGAAAATTTTAAAAGTGCCCCTATTTCTGCTTTAAACTTTAGTTACCATCCCAAAATGAATCCCTGAGATGAAAAAAGTTGATTTCGGAGCATGATTTTTGAACAGGAGCTTCAACGGTTTTGGTGCATATGAGAAATTCCCTAAGCCCCGGACCCATCGATTTTGGTCAAAAATGAAAATTTTAAAAGTGCCCCTATTTCTGCTTTAAACTTTAGTTACCATCCCAAAATGAATCCCTGAGATGAAAAAAGATGATTTTGGAGCATGATTTTTGAACAGGAGCTTCAACGGTTTTGTGGCATATGAGAAATTCCCTAAGCCCCGGACCCATCGATTTTGGTCAAAAATGAAAATTTTAAAAGTGCCCCTATTTCTGCTTTAAACTGTAGTTACCATCCCAAAATGAATCCCTGAGATGAAAAAAGTTGATTTCGGAGCATGATTTTTGAACAGGAGCTTCAACGGTTTTGGGGCATATGAGAAATTCCCTAAGTCCCGGACCCATCGATTTTGGTCAAAAATGAAAATTTTAAAAGTGCCCCTATTTCTGCTTTAAACTTTAGTTACCATCCCAAAATGAATCCCTGAGATGAAAAAAATTGATTTCGGAGCATGATTTTTGAACAGGAGCTTCAACGGTTTTGTGGCATATGAGAAATTCCCTAAGCCCCGGACCCATCGATTTTGGTCAAAAATGAAAATTTTAAAAGTGCCCCTATTTCTGCTTTAAACTGTAGTTACCATCCCAAAATGAATCCCTGAGATGAAAAAAGTTGATTTCGGAGCATGATTTTTGAACAGGAGCTTCAACGGTTTTGGGGCATATGAGAAATTCCCTAAGCCCCGGACCCATCGATTTTGGTCAAAAATGAAAATTTTAAAAGTGCCCCTATTTCTGCTTTAAACTTTAGTTACCATCCCAAAATGAATCCCTGAGATGAAAAAAGTTGATTTCGGAGCATGATTTTTGAACAGGAGCTTCAACGGTTTTGGGGCATATGAGAAATTCCCTTAGCCCCGGACCCATCGATTTTGGTCAAAAATGAAAATTTTAAAAGTGCCCCTATTTCTGCTTTAAACTTTAGTTACCATCCCAAAATGAATCCCTGAGATGAAAAAAGTTGATTTCGGAGCATAATTTTTGAACAGGAGCTTCAACGGTTTTGGGGCATACGAGAAATTCCCTAAGCCCCGGACCCATCGATTTTGGTCAAAAATGAAAATTTTAAAAGTGCCCCTATTTCTGCTTTAAACTTTAGTTACCATCCCAAAATGAATCCCTGAGATGAAAAAAGTTGATTTTGGAGCATGATTTTTGAACAGGAGCTTCAACGGTTTTGCGGCATATGAGAAATCCCTGAGCCCCGGACCCATCGATTTTAGTCAAAAATGAAAATTTTAAAAGTGCCCCTATTTCTGCTTTAAACTTTAGTTACCATCCCAAAATGAATCCCTGAGATGAAAAAAGTTGATTTCGGAGCATGATTTTTGAACAGGAGCTTCAACGGTTTTGGGGCATATGAGAAATTCCCTAAGCCCCGGACCCATCGATTTTGGTCAAAAATGAAAATTTTAAAAGTGCCCCTATTTCTGCTTTAAACTTTAGTTACCATCCCAAAATGAATCCCTGAGATGAAAAAAGTTGATTTCGGAGCATGATTTTTGAACAGGAGCTTCAACGGTTTTGGGGCATATGAGAAATTCCCTAAGCCCCGGACCCATCGATTTTGGTCAAAAATGAAAATTTTAAAAGTGCCCCTATTTCTGCTTTAAACTTTAGTTACCATCCCAAAATGAATCCCTGAGATGAAAAAAGTTGATTTCGGAGCATGATTTTTGAACAGGAGCTTCAACGGTTTTGCGGCATATGAGAAATCCCTAAGCCCCGGACCCATCGATTTTAGTCAAAAATGAAAATTTTAAAAGTGCCCCTATTTCTGCTTTAAACTTTAGTTACCATCCCAAAATGAATCCCTGAGATGAAAAAAGTTGATTTCGGAGCATGATTTTTGAACAGGAGCTTCAACGGTTTTGGGGCATATGAGAAATTCCTTAAGCCCCGGACCCATCGATTTTGGTCAAAAATGAAAATTTTAAAAGTGCCCCTATTTCTGCTTTAAACTTTAGTTACCATCCCAAAATGAATCCCTGAGATGAAAAAAGTTGATTTTGGAGCATGATTTTTGAACAGGAGCTTCAACGGTTTTGCAGCATATGAGAAATCCGTAAGCCCCGGACCCATCGATTTTAGTCAAAAATGAAAATTTTAAAAGTGCCCCTATTTCTGCTTTAAACTTTAGTTACCATCCCAAAATGAATCCCTGAGATGAAAAAAGTTGATTTCAGAGCATGATTTTTGAACAGGAGCTTCAACGGTTTTGGGGCATATGAGAATTTCCCTAAGCCCCGGACCCATCGATTTTGGTCAAAAATGAAAATTTTAAAAGTGCCCCTATTTCTGCTTTAAACTTTAGTTACCATCCCAAAATGAATCCCTGAGATGAAAAAAGTTGATTTCGGAGCATGATTTTTGAACAGGAGCTTCAACGGTTTTGGTGCATATGAGAAATTCCCTAAGCCCCGGACCCATCGATTTTGGTCAAAAATGAAAATTTTAAAAGTGCCCCTATTTCTGCTTTAAACTTTAGTTACCATCCCAAAATGAATCCCTGAGATGAAAAAAGATGATTTTGGAGCATGATTTTTGAACAGGAGCTTCAACGGTTTTGTGGCATATGAGAAATTCCCTAAGCCCCGGACCCATCGATTTTGGTCAAAAATGAAAATTTTAAAAGTGCCCCTATTTCTGCTTTAAACTGTAGTTACCATCCCAAAATGAATCCCTGAGATGAAAAAAGTTGATTTCGGAGCATGATTTTTGAACAGGAGCTTCAACGGTTTTGGGGCATATGAGAAATTCCCTAAGTCCCGGACCCATCGATTTTGGTCAAAAATGAAAATTTTAAAAGTGCCCCTATTTCTGCTTTAAACTTTAGTTACCATCCCAAAATGAATCCCTGAGATGAAAAAAGTTGATTTCGGAGCATGATTTTTGAACAGGAGCTTCAACGGTTTTGTGGCATATGAGAAATTCCCTAAGCCCCGGACCCATCGATTTTGGTCAAAAATGAAAATTTTAAAAGTGCCCCTATTTCTGCTTTAAACTGTAGTTACCATCCCAAAATGAATCCCTGAGATGAAAAAAGTTGATTTCGGAGCATGATTTTTGAACAGGAGCTTCAACGGTTTTGGGGCATATGAGAAATTCCCTAAGCCCCGGACCCATCGATTTTGGTCAAAAATGAAAATTTTAAAAGTGCCCCTATTTCTGCTTTAAACTTTAGTTACCATCCCAAAATGAATCCCTGAGATGAAAAAAGTTGATTTCGGAGCATGATTTTTGAACAGGAGCTTCAACGGTTTTGGGGCATATGAGAAATTCCCTTAGCCCCGGACCCATCGATTTTGGTCAAAAATGAAAATTTTAAAAGTGCCCCTATTTCTGCTTTAAACTTTAGTTACCATCCCAAAATGAATCCCTGAGATGAAAAAAGTTGATTTCGGAGCATAATTTTTGAACAGGAGCTTCAACGGTTTTGGGGCATACGAGAAATTCCCTAAGCCCCGGACCCATCGATTTTGGTCAAAAATGAAAATTTTAAAAGTGCCCCTATTTCTGCTTTAAACTTTAGTTACCATCCCAAAATGAATCCCTGAGATGAAAAAAGTTGATTTTGGAGCATGATTTTTGAACAGGAGCTTCAACGGTTTTGCGGCATATGAGAAATCCCTGAGCCCCGGACCCATCGATTTTAGTCAAAAATGAAAATTTTAAAAGTGCCCCTATTTCTGCTTTAAACTTTAGTTACCATCCCAAAATGAATCCCTGAGATGAAAAAAGTTGATTTCGGAGCATGATTTTTGAACAGGAGCTTCAACGGTTTTGGGGCATATGAGAAATTCCCTAAGCCCCGGACCCATCGATTTTGGTCAAAAATGAAAATTTTAAAAGTGCCCCTATTTCTGCTTTAAACTTTAGTTACCATCCCAAAATGAATCCCTGAGATGAAAAAAGTTGATTTTGGAGCATGATTTTTGAACAGGAGCTTCAACGGTTTTGTGGCATATGAGAAATTCCCTAAGCCCCGGACCCATCGATTTTGGTCAAAAATTAAAATTTTAAAAGTGCCCCTATTTCTGCTTTAAACTTTAGTTACCATCCCAAAATGAATCCCTGAGATGAAAAAAGTTGATTTCGGAGCATGATTTTTGAACAGGAGCTTCAACGGTTTTGTGGCATATGAGAAATTCCCTAAGCCCCGGACCCATCGATTTTGGTCAAAAATGAAAATTTTAAAAGTGCCCCTATTTCTGCTTTAAACTTTAGTTACCATCCCAAAATGAATCCCTGAGATGAAAAAAGTTGATTTTGGAGCATGATTTTTGAACAGGAGCTTCAACGGTTTTGCGGCATATGAGAAATCCCTAAGCCCCGGACCCATCGATTTTAGTCAAAAATTAAAATTTTAAAAGTGCCCCTATTTCTGCTTTAAACTTTAGTTACCATCCCAAAATGAATCCCTGAGATGAAAAAAGTTGATTTCGGAGCATGATTTTTGAACAGGAGCTTCAACGGTTTTGTGGTATATGAGAAATTCCCTAAGCCCCGGACCCATCGATTTTGGTCAAAAATGAAAATTTTAAAAGTGCCCCTATTTCTGCTTTAAACTTTAGTTACCATCCCAAAATGAATCCCTGAGATGAAAAAAGTTGATTTCGGAGCATGATTTTTGAACAGGAGCTTCAACGGTTTTGTGGCATATGAGAAATTCCCTAAGCCCCGGACCCATCGATTTTGGTCAAAAATGAAAATTTTAAAAGTGCCCCTATTTCTGCTTTAAACTTTAGTTACCATCCCAAAATGAATCCCTGAGATGAAAAAAGTTGATTTTGGAGCATGATTTTTGAACAGGAGCTTCAACGGTTTTGTGGCATATGAGAAATTCCCTAAGCCCAGGACCCATCGATATTAGTCAAAAATGAAAATTTTAAAAGTGCCCCTATTTCTGCTTTAAACTTTAGTTACCATCCCAAAATGAATCCCTGAGATGAAAAAAGTTGATTTTGGAGCATGATTTTTGAACAGGAGCTTCAACGGTTTTGTGGCACATGAGAAATTCCCTAAGCCCCGGACCCATCGATTTTGGTCAAAAATGAAAATTTTAAAAGTGCCCCTATTTCTGCTTTAAACTTTAGTTACCATCCCAAAATGAATCCCTGAGATGAAAAAAGTTGATTTCGGAGCATGATTTTTGAACAGGAGCTTCAACGGTTTTGGGGCATATGAGAAATTCCCTAAGCCCCGGACCCATCGATTTTGGTCAAAAATGAAAATTTTAAAAGTGCCCCTATTTCTGCTTTAAACTTTAGTTACCATCCCAAAATGAATCCCTGAGATGAAAAAAGTTGATTTCGGAGCATGATTTTTGAACAGGAGCTTCAACGGTTTTGGGGCATATGAGACATTCCCTAAGCCCCGGACCCATCGATTTTGGTCAAAAATGAAAATTTTAAAAGTGCCCCTATTTCTGCTTTAAACTTTAGTTACCATCCCAAAATGAATCCCTGAGATGAAAAAAGTTGATTTCGGAGCATGATTTTTGAACAGGAGCTTCAACGGTTTTGGGGCATATGAGAAATTCCCTAAGCACCGGACCCATCGATTTTGGTCAAAAATGAAAATTTTAAAAGTGCCCCTATTTCTGCTTTAAACTTTAGTTACCATCCCAAAATGAATCCCTGAGATGAAAAAAGTTGATTTCGGAGCATGATTTTTGAACAGGAGCTTCAACGGTTTTGCGGCATATGAGAAATCCCTAAGCCCCGGACCCATCGATTTTAGTCAAAAATGAGAATTTTAAAAGTGCCCCTATTTCTGCTTTAAACTTTAGTTACCATCCCAAAATGAATCCCTGAGATGAAAAAAGTTGATTTCGGAGCATGATTTTTGAACAGGAGCTTCAACGGTTTTGGGGCATATGAGAAATTCCCTAAGCCCCGGACCCATCGATTTTGGTCAAAAATGAAAATTTTAAAAGTGCCCCTATTTCTGCTTTAAACTTTAGTTACCATCCCAAAATGAATCCCTGAGATGAAAAAAGTTGATTTTGGAGCATGATTTTTGAACAGGAGCTTCAACGGTTTTGCGGCATATGAGAAATCCCTAAGCCCCGGACCCATCGATTTTAGTCAAAAATGAAAATTTTAAAAGTGCCCCTATTTCTGCTTTAAACTTTAGTTACCATCCCAAAATGAATCCCTGAGATGAAAAAAGTTGATTTCGGAGCATGATTTTTGAACAGGAGCTTCAACGGTTTTGTGGCATATGAGAAATTCCCTAAGCCCCGGACCCATCGATTTTGGTCAAAAATGAAAATTTTAAAAGTGCCCCTATTTCTGCTTTAAACTTTAGTTACCATCCCAAAATGAATCCCTGAGATGAAAAAAGTTGATTTCGGAGCATGATTTTTGAACAGGAGCTTCAACGGTTTTGTGGCATATGAGAAATTCCCTAAGCCCCGGACCCATCGATTTTGGTCAAAAATGAAAATTTTAAAAGTGCCCCTATTTCTGCTTTAAACTTTAGTTACCATCCCAAAATGAATCCCTGAGATGAAAAAAGTTGATTTTGGAGCATGATTTTTGAACAGGAGCTTCAACGGTTTTGTGGCATATGAGAAATTCCCTAAGCCCCGGACCCATCGATATTGGTCAAAAATGAAAATTTTAAAAGTGCCCCTATTTCTGCTTTAAACTTTAGTTACCATCCCAAAATGAATCCCTGAGATGAAAAAAGTTGATTTCGGAGCATGATTTTTGAACAGGAGCTTCAACGGTTTTGGGGCATATGAGAAATTCCCTAAGCCCCGGACCCATCGATTTTGGTCAAAAATGAAAATTTTAAAAGTGCCCCTATTTCTGCTTTAAACTTTAGTTACCATCCCAAAATGAATCCCTGAGATGAAAAAAGTTGATTTTGGAGCATGATTTTTGAACAGGAGCTTCAACGGTTTTGCGGCATATGAGAAATCCCTAAGCCCCGGACCCATCGATTTTAGTCAAAAATGAAAATTTTAAAAGTGCCCCTATTTCTGCTTTAAACTTTAGTTACCATCCCAAAATGAATCCCTGAGATGAAAAAAGTTGATTTCGGAGCATGATTTTTGAACAGGAGCTTCAACGGTTTTGTGGCATATGAGAAATTCCCTAAGCCCCGGACCCATCGATTTTGGTCAAAAATGAAAATTTTTAAAGTGCCCCTATTTCTGCTTTAAACTTTAGTTACCATCCCAAAATGAATCCCTGAGATGAAAAAAGTTGATTTTGGAGCATGATTTTAGAACAGGAGCTTCAACGGTTTTGCGGCATATGAGAAATCCCTAAGCCCCGGACCCATCGATTTTAGTCAAAAATGAAAATTTTAAAAGTGCCCCTATTTCTGCTTTAAACTTTAGTTACCATCCCAAAATGAATCCCTGAGATGAAAAAAGTTGATTTCAGAGCATGATTTTTGAACAGGAGCTTCAACGGTTTTGGGGCATATGAGAAATTCCCTAAGCCCCGGACCCATCGATTTTGGTCAAAAATGAAAATTTTAAAAGTGCCCCTATTTCTGCTTTAAACTTTAGTTACCATCCCAAAATGAATCCCTGAGATGAAAAAAGTTGATTTTGGAGCATGATTTTTGAACAGGAGCTTCAACGGTTTTGTGGCATATGAGAAATTCCCTAAGCCCCGGACCCATCGATTTTGGTCAAAAATGAAAATTTTAAAAGTGCCCCTATTTCTGCTTTAAACTGTAGTTACCATCCCAAAATGAATCCCTGAGATGAAAAAAGTTGATTTCGGAGCATGATTTTTGAACAGGAGCTTCAACGGTTTTGCGGCATATGAGAAATCCCTAATCCCCGGACCCATCGATTTTAGTCAAAAATGAAAATTTTAAAAGTGCCCCTATTTCTGCTTTAAACTTTAGTTACCATCCCAAAATGAATCCCTGAGATGAAAAAAGTTGATTTCGGAGCATGATTTTTGAACAGGAGCTTCAACGGTTTTGGGGCATATGAGAAATTCCCTAAGCCCCGGACCCATCGATTTTGGTCAAAAATGAAAATTTTAAAAGTGCCCCTATTTCTGCTTTAAACTTTAGTTACCATCCCAAAATGAATCCCTGAGATGAAAAAAGTTGATTTTGGAGCATGATTTTTGAACAGGAGCTTCAACGGTTTTGCGGCATATGAGAAATCCCTAAGCCCCGGACCCATCGATTTTAGTCAAAAATGAAAATTTTAAAAGTGCCCCTATTTCTGCTTTAAACTTTAGTTACCATCCCAAAATGAATCCCTGAGATGAAAAAAGTTGATTTCGGAGCATGATTTTTGAACAGGAGCTTCAACGGTTTTGGGGCATATGAGAAATTCCTTAAGCCCCGGACCCATCGATTTTGGTCAAAAATGAAAATTTTAAAAGTGCCCCTATTTCTGCTTTAAACTTTAGTTACCATCCCAAAATGAATCCCTGAGATGAAAAAAGTTGATTTTGGAGCATGATTTTTGAACAGGAGCTTCAACGGTTTTGTGGCATATGAGAAATTCCCTAAGCCCCGGACCCATCGATTTTGGTCAAAAATGAAAATTTTAAAAGTGCCCCTATTTCTGCTTTAAACTGTAGTTACCATCCCAAAATGAATCCCTGAGATGAAAAAAGTTGATTTCGGAGCATGATTTTTGAACAGGAGCTTCAACGGTTTTGGGGCATATGAGAAATTCCCTAAGCCCCGGACCCATCGATTTTGGTCAAAAATGAAAATTTTAAAAGTGCCCCTATTTCTGCTTTAAACTTTAGTTACCATCCCAAAATGAATCCCTGAGATGAAAAAAGTTGATTTCGGAGCATGATTTTTGAACAGGAGCTTCAACGGTTTTGCGGCATATGAGAAATCCCTAAGCCCCGGACCCATCGATTTTAGTCAAAAATGAAAATTTTAAAAGTGCCCCTATTTCTGCTTTAAACTTTAGTTACCATCCCAAAATGAATCCCTGAGATGAAAAAAGTTGATTTCGGAGCATGATTTTTGAACAGGAGCTTCAACGGTTTTGTGGCATATGAGAAATTCCCTAAGCCCCGGACCCATCGATTTTGGTCAAAAATGAAAATTTTAAAAGTGCCCCTATTTCTGCTTTAAACTTTAGTTACCATCCCAAAATGAATCCCTGAGATGAAAAAAGTTGATTTCGGAGCATGATTTTTGAACAGGAGCTTCAACGGTTTTGTGGCATATGAGAAATTCCCTAAGCCCCGGACCCATCGATTTTGGTCAAAAATGAAAATTTTAAAAGTGCCCCTATTTCTGCTTTAAACTTTAGTTACCATCCCAAAATGAATCCCTGAGATGAAAAAAGTTGATTTCGGAGCATGATTTTTGAACCGGAGCTTCAACGGTTTTGGGGCATATGAGAAATTCCCTAAGCCCCGGACCCATCGATTTTGGTCAAAAATGAAAATTTTAAAAGTGCCCCTATTTCTGCTTTAAACTTTAGTTACCATCCCAAAATGGATCCCTGAGATGAAAAAAGTTGATTTTGGAGCATGATTTTTGAACAGGAGCTTCAACGGTTTTGCGGCATATGAGAAATCCCTAAGCCCCGGACCCATCGATTTTAGTCAAAAATGAAAATTTTAAAAGTGCCCCTATTTCTGCTTTAAACTTTAGTTACCATCCCAAAATGAATCCCTGAGATGAAAAAAGTTGATTTCGGAGCATGATTTTTGAACAGGAGCTTCAACGGTTTTGTGGCATATGAGAAATTCCCTAAGCCCCGGACCCATCGATTTTGGTCAATAATGAAAATTTTTAAAGTGCCCCTATTTCTGCTTTAAACTTTAGTTACCATCCCAAAATGAATCCCTGAGATGAAAAAAGTTGATTTTGGAGCATGATTTTTGAACAGGAGCTTCAACGGTTTTGCGGCATATGAGAAATCCCTAAGCCCCGGACCCATCGATTTTAGTCAAAAATGAAAATTTTAAAAGTGCCCCTATTTCTGCTTTAAACTTTAGTTACCATCCCAAAATGAATCCCTGAGATGAAAAAAGTTGATTTCAGAGCATGATTTTTGAACAGGAGCTTCAACGGTTTTGGGGCATATGAGAAATTCCCTAAGCCCCGGACCCATCGATTTTGGTCAAAAATGAAAATTTTAAAAGTGCCCCTATTTCTGCTTTAAACTTTAGTTACCATCCCAAAATGAATCCCTGAGATGAAAAAAGTTGATTTTGGAGCATGATTTTTGAACAGGAGCTTCAACGGTTTTGTGGCATATGAGAAATTCCCTAAGCCCCGGACCCATCGATTTTGGTCAAAAATGAAAATTTTAAAAGTGCCCCTATTTCTGCTTTAAACTGTAGTTACCATCCCAAAATGAATCCCTGAGATGAAAAAAGTTGATTTCGGAGCATGATTTTTGAACAGGAGCTTCAACGGTTTTGTGGCATATGAGAAATTCCCTAAGCCCCGGACCCATCGATTTTGGTCAAAAATGAAAATTTTAAAAGTGCCCCTATTTCTGCTTTAAACTTTAGTTACCATCCCAAAATGAATCCCTGAGATGAAAAAAGTTGATTTCGGAGCATGATTTTTGAACAGGAGCTTCAACGGTTTTGTGGCATATGAGAAATTCCCTAAGCCCCGGACCCATCGATTTTGGTCAAAAATGAAAATTTTAAAAGTGCCCCTATTTCTGCTTTAAACTTTAGTTACCATCCCAAAATGAATCCCTGAGATGAAAAAAGTTGATTTTGGAGCATGATTTTTGAACAGGAGCTTCAACGGTTTTGTGGCATATGAGAAATTCCCTAAGCCCCGGACCCATCGATTTTGGTCAAAAATGAAAATTTTAAAAGTGCCCCTATTTCTGCTTTAAACTGTAGTTACCATCCCAAAATGAATCCCTGAGATGAAAAAAGTTGATTTCGGAGCATGATTTTTGAACAGGAGCTTCAACGGTTTTGGGGCATATGAGAAATTCCCTAAGCCCCGGACCCATCGATTTTGGTCAAAAATGAAAATTTTAAAAGTGCCCCTATTTCTGCTTTAAACTTTAGTTACCATCCCAAAATGAATCCCTGAGATGAAAAAAGTTGATTTCGGAGCATGATTTTTGAACAGGAGCTTCAACGGTTTTGCGGCATATGAGAAATCCCTAAGCCCCGGACCCATCGATTTTAGTCAAAAATGAAAATTTTAAAAGTGCCCCTATTTCTGCTTTAAACTTTAGTTACCATCCCAAAATGAATCCCTGAGATGAAAAAAGTTGATTTCGGAGCATGATTTTTGAACAGGAGCTTCAACGGTTTTGTGGCATATGAGAAATTCCCTAAGCCCCGGACCCATCGATTTTGGTCAAAAATGAAAATTTTAAAAGTGCCCCTATTTCTGCTTTAAACTTTAGTTACCATCCCAAAATGAATCCCTGAGATGAAAAAAGTTGATTTCGGAGCATGATTTTTGAACAGGAGCTTCAACGGTTTTGTGGCATATGAGAAATTCCCTAAGCCCCGGACCCATCGATTTTGGTCAAAAATGAAAATTTTAAAAGTGCCCCTATTTCTGCTTTAAACTTTAGTTACCATCCCAAAATGAATCCCTGAGATGAAAAAAGTTGATTTCGGAGCATGATTTTTGAACCGGAGCTTCAACGGTTTTGGGGCATATGAGAAATTCCCTAAGCCCCGGACCCATCGATTTTGGTCAAAAATGAAAATTTTAAAAGTGCCCCTATTTCTGCTTTAAACTTTAGTTACCATCCCAAAATGGATCCCTGAGATGAAAAAAGTTGATTTTGGAGCATGATTTTTGAACAGGAGCTTCAACGGTTTTGCGGCATATGAGAAATCCCTAAGCCCCGGACCCATCGATTTTAGTCAAAAATGAAAATTTTAAAAGTGCCCCTATTTCTGCTTTAAACTTTAGTTACCATCCCAAAATGAATCCCTGAGATGAAAAAAGTTGATTTCGGAGCATGATTTTTGAACAGGAGCTTCAACGGTTTTGTGGCATATGAGAAATTCCCTAAGCCCCGGACCCATCGATTTTGGTCAATAATGAAAATTTTTAAAGTGCCCCTATTTCTGCTTTAAACTTTAGTTACCATCCCAAAATGAATCCCTGAGATGAAAAAAGTTGATTTTGGAGCATGATTTTTGAACAGGAGCTTCAACGGTTTTGCGGCATATGAGAAATCCCTAAGCCCCGGACCCATCGATTTTAGTCAAAAATGAAAATTTTAAAAGTGCCCCTATTTCTGCTTTAAACTTTAGTTACCATCCCAAAATGAATCCCTGAGATGAAAAAAGTTGATTTCAGAGCATGATTTTTGAACAGGAGCTTCAACGGTTTTGGGGCATATGAGAAATTCCCTAAGCCCCGGACCCATCGATTTTGGTCAAAAATGAAAATTTTAAAAGTGCCCCTATTTCTGCTTTAAACTTTAGTTACCATCCCAAAATGAATCCCTGAGATGAAAAAAGTTGATTTTGGAGCATGATTTTTGAACAGGAGCTTCAACGGTTTTGTGGCATATGAGAAATTCCCTAAGCCCCGGACCCATCGATTTTGGTCAAAAATGAAAATTTTAAAAGTGCCCCTATTTCTGCTTTAAACTGTAGTTACCATACCAAAATGAATCCCTGAGATGAAAAAAGTTGATTTCGGAGCATGATTTTTGAACAGGAGCTTCAACGGTTTTGTGGCATATGAGAAATTCCCTAAGCCCCGGACCCATCGATTTTGGTCAAAAATGAAAATTTTAAAAGTGCCCCTATTTCTGCTTTAAACTTTAGTTACCATCCCAAAATGAATCCCTGAGATGAAAAAAGTTGATTTCGGAGCATGATTTTTGAACAGGAGCTTCAACGGTTTTGTGGCATATGAGAAATTCCCTAAGCCCCGGACCCATCGATTTTGGTCAAAAATGAAAATTTTAAAAGTGCCCCTATTTCTGCTTTAAACTTTAGTTACCATCCCAAAATGAATCCCTGAGATGAAAAAAGTTGATTTTGGAGCATGATTTTTGAACAGGAGCTTCAACGGTTTTGCGGCATATGAGAAATCCCTAAGCCCCGGACCCATCGATTTTTGTCAAAAATGAAAATTTTAAAAGTGCCCCTATTTCTGCTTTAAACTTTAGTTACCATCCCAAAATGAATCCCTGAGATGAAAAAAGTTGATTTCGGAGCATGATTTTTGAACAGGAGCTTCAACGGTTTTGGGGCATATGAGAAATTCCTTAAGCCCCGGACCCATCGATTTTGGTCAAAAATGAAAATTTTAAAAGTGCCCCTATTTCTGCTTTAAACTTTAGTTACCATCCCAAAATGAATCCCTGAGATGAAAAAAGTTGATTTTGGAGCATGATTTTTGAACAGGAGCTTCAACGGTTTTGTGGCATATGAGAAATTCCCTAAGCCCCGGACCCATCGATTTTGGTCAAAAATGAAAATTTTAAAAGTGCCCCTATTTCTGCTTTAAACTGTAGTTACCATCCCAAAATGAATCCCTGAGATGAAAAAAGTTGATTTCGGAGCATGATTTTTGAACAGGAGCTTCAACGGTTTTGGGGCATATGAGAAATTCCCTAAGCCCCGGACCCATCGATTTTGGTCAAAAATGAAAATTTTAAAAGTGCCCCTATTTCTGCTTTAAACTTTAGTTACCATCCCAAAATGAATCCCTGAGATGAAAAAAGTTGATTTTGGAGCATGATTTTTGAACAGGAGCTTCAACGGTTTTGCGGCATATGAGAAATCCCTAAGCCCCGGACCCATCGATTTTAGTCAAAAATGAAAATTTTAAAAGTGCCCCTATTTCTGCTTTAAACTTTAGTTACCATCCCAAAATGAATCCCTGAGATGAAAAAAGTTGATTTCGGAGCATGATTTTTGAACAGGAGCTTCAACGGTTTTGTGGCATATGAGAAATTCCCTAAGCCCCGGACCCATCGATTTTGGTCAAAAATGAAAATTTTAAAAGTGCCCCTATTTCTGCTTTAAACTTTAGTTACCATCCCAAAATGAATCCCTGAGATGAAAAAAGTTGATTTCGGAGCATGATTTTTGAACAGGAGCTTCAACGGTTTTGTGGCATATGAGAAATTCCCTAAGCCCCGGACCCATCGATTTTGGTCAAAAATGAAAATTTTAAAAGTGCCCCTATTTCTGCTTTAAACTTTAGTTACCATCCCAAAATGAATCCCTGAGATGAAAAAAGTTGATTTCGGAGCATGATTTTTGAACAGGAGCTTCAACGGTTTTGGGGCATATGAGAAATTCCCTAAGCCCCGGACCCATCGATTTTGGTCAAAAATGAAAATTTTAAAAGTGCCCCTATTTCTGCTTTAAACTTTAGTTACCATCCCAAAATGAATCCCTGAGATGAAAAAAGTTGATTTTGGAGCATGATTTTTGAACAGGAGCTTCAACGGTTTTGCGGCATATGAGAAATCCCTAAGCCCCGGACCCATCGATTTTAGTCAAAAATGAAAATTTTAAAAGTGCCCCTATTTCTGCTTTAAACTTTAGTTACCATCCCAAAATGAATCCCTGAGATGAAAAAAGTTGATTTCGGAGCATGGTTTTTGAACAGGAGCTTCAACGGTTTTGTGGCATATGAGAAATTCCCTAAGCCCCGGACCCATCGATTTTGGTCAAAAATGAAAATTTTAAAAGTGCCCCTATTTCTGCTTTAAACTTTAGTTACCATCCCAAAATGAATCCCTGAGATGAAAAAAGTTGATTTTGGAGCATGATTTTTGAACAGGAGCTTCAACGGTTTTGTGGCATATGAGAAATTCCCTAAGCCCTGGACCCATCGATATTGGTCAAAAATGAAAATTTTAAAAGTGCCCCTATTTCTGCTTTAAACTTTAGTTACCATCCCAAAATGAATCCCTGAGATGAAAAAAGTTGATTTCGGAGCATGATTTTTGAACCGGAGCTTCAACGGTTTTGGGGCATATGAGAAATTCCCTAAGCCCCGGACCCATCGATTTTGGTCAAAAATGAAAATTTTAAAAGTGCCCCTATTTCTGCTTTAAACTTTAGTTACCATCCCAAAATGAATCCCTGAGATGAAAAAAGTTGATTTTGGAGCATGATTTTTGAACAGGAGCTTCAACGGTTTTGCGGCATATGAGAAATCCCTAAGCCCCGGACCCATCGATTTTAGTCAAAAATGAAAATTTTAAAAGTGCCCCTATTTCTGCTTTAAACTTTAGTTACCATCCCAAAATGAATCCCTGAGATGAAAAAAGTTGATTTCGGAGCATGATTTTTGAACAGGAGCTTCAACGGTTTTGTGGCATATGAGAAATTCCCTAAGCCCCGGACCCATCGATTTTGGTCAAAAATGAAAATTTTTAAAGTGCCCCTATTTCTGCTTTAAACTTTAGTTACCATCCCAAAATGAATCCCTGAGATGAAAAAAGTTGATTTTGGAGCATGATTTTTGAACAGGAGCTTCAACGGTTTTGCGGCATATGAGAAATCCCTAAGCCCCGGACCCATCGATTTTAGTCAAAAATGAAAATTTTAGAAGTGCCCCTATTTCTGCTTTAAACTTTAGTTACCATCCCAAAATGAATCCCTGAGATGAAAAAAGTTGATTTCGGAGCATGATTTTTGAACAGGAGCTTCAACGGTTTTGGGGCATATGAGAAATTCCCTAAGCCCCGGACCCATCGATTTTGGTCAAAAATGAAAATTTTAAAAGTGCCCCTATTTCTGCTTTAAACTTTAGTTACCATCCCAAAATGAATCCCTGAGATGAAAAAAGTTGATTTCGGAGCATGATTTTTGAACAGGAGCTTCAACGGTTTTGGGGCATACGAGAAATTCCCTAAGCCCCGGACCCATCGATTTTAGTCAAAAATGAAAATTTTAAAAGTGCCCCTATTTCTGCTTTAAACTTTAGTTACCATCCCAAAATGAATCCCTGAGATGAAAAAAGTTGATTTCGGAGCATGATTTTTGAACAGGAGCTTCAACGGTTTTGGGGCATATGAGAAATTCCCTAAGCCCCGGACCCATCGATTTTGGTCAAAAATGAAAATTTTAAAAGTGCCCCTATTTCTGCTTTAAACTGTAGTTACCATCCCAAAATGAATCCCTGAGATGAAAAAAGTTGATTTCGGAGCATGATTTTTGAACAGGAGCTTCAACGGTTTTGGGGCATATGAGAAATTCCCTAAGCCCCGGACCCATCGATTTTGGTCAAAAATGAAAATTTTAAAAGTGCCCCTATTTCTGCTTTAAACTTTAGTTACCATCCCAAAATGAATCCCTGAGATGAAAAAAGTTGATTTCGGAGCATGATTTTTGAACAGGAGCTTCAACGGTTTTGTGGCATATGAGAAATTCCCTAAGCCCCGGACCCATCGATTTTGGTCAAAAATGAAAATTTTAAAAGTGCCCCTATTTCTGCTTTAAACTTTAGTTACCATCCCAAAATGAATCCCTGAGATGAAAAAAGTTGATTTTGGAGCATGATTTTTGAACAGGAGCTTCAACGGTTTTGTGGCATATGAGAAATTCCCTAAGCCCTGGACCCATCGATATTGGTCAAAAATGAAAATTTTAAAAGTGCCCCTATTTCTGCTTTAAACTTTAGTTACCATCCCAAAATGAATCCCTGAGATGAAAAAAGTTGATTTCGGAGCATGATTTTTGAACCGGAGCTTCAACGGTTTTGGGGCATATGAGAAATTCCCTAAGCCCCGGACCCATCGATTTTGGTCAAAAATGAAAATTTTAAAAGTGCCCCTATTTCTGCTTTAAACTTTAGTTACCATCCCAAAATGAATCCCTGAGATGAAAAAAGTTGATTTTGGAGCATGATTTTTGAACAGGAGCTTCAATGGTTTTGCGGCATATGAGAAATCCCTAAGCCCCGGACCCATCGATTTTAGTCAAAAATGAAAATTTTAAAAGTGCCCCTATTTCTGCTTTAAACTTTAGTTACCATCCCAAAATGAATCCCTGAGATGAAAAAAGTTGATTTCGGAGCATGATTTTTGAACAGGAGCTTCAACGGTTTTGTGGCATATGAGAAATTCCCTAAGCCCCGGACCCATCGATTTTGGTCAAAAATGAAAATTTTTAAAGTGCCCCTATTTCTGCTTTAAACTGTAGTTACCATCCCAAAATGAATCCCTGAGATGAAAAAAGTTGATTTTGGAGCATGATTTTTGAACAGGAGCTTCAACGGTTTTGCGGCATATGAGAAATCCCTAAGCCCCGGACCCATCGATTTTAGTCAAAAATGAAAATTTTAAAAGTGCCCCTATTTCTGCTTTAAACTTTAGTTACCATCCCAAAATGAATCCCTGAGATGAAAAAAGTTGATTTCGGAGCATGATTTTTGAACAGGAGCTTCAACGGTTTTGGGGCATATGAGAAATTCCCTAAGCCCCGGACCCATCGATTTTGGTCAAAAATGAAAATTTTAAAAGTGCCCCTATTTCTGCTTTAAACTTTAGTTACCATCCCAAAATGAATCCCTGAGATGAAAAAAGTTGATTTCGGAGCATGATTTTTGAACAGGAGCTTCAACGGTTTTGGGGCATACGAGAAATTCCCTAAGCCCCGGACCCATCGATTTTAGTCAAAAATGAAAATTTTAAAAGTGCCCCTATTTCTGCTTTAAACTTTAGTTACCATCCCAAAATGAATCCCTGAGATGAAAAAAGTTGATTTCGGAGCATGATTTTTGAACAGGAGCTTCAACGGTTTTGGGGCATATGAGAAATTCCCTAAGCCCCGGACCCATCGATTTTGGTCAAAAATGAAAATTTTAAAAGTGCCCCTATTTCTGCTTTAAACTGTAGTTACCATCCCAAAATGAATCCCTGAGATGAAAAAAGTTGATTTCGGAGCATGATTTTTGAACAGGAGCTTCAACGGTTTTGGGGCATATGAGAAATTCCCTAAGCCCCGGACCCATCGATTTTGGTCAAAAATGAAAATTTTAAAAGTGCCCCTATTTCTGCTTTAAACTTTAGTTACCATCCCAAAATGAATCCCTGAGATGAAAAAAGTTGATTTCGGAGCATGATTTTTGAACAGGAGCTTCAACGGTTTTGTGGCATATGAGAAATTCCCTAAGCCCCGGACCCATCGATTTTGGTCAAAAATGAAAATTTTAAAAGTGCCCCTATTTCTGCTTTAAACTTTAGTTACCATCCCAAAATGAATCCCTGAGATGAAAAAAGTTGATTTTGGAGCATGATTTTTGAACAGGAGCTTCAACGGTTTTGTGGCATATGAGAAATTCCCTAAGCCCTGGACCCATCGATATTGGTCAAAAATGAAAATTTTAAAAGTGCCCCTATTTCTGCTTTAAACTTTAGTTACCATCCCAAAATGAATCCCTGAGATGAAAAAAGTTGATTTCGGAGCATGATTTTTGAACCGGAGCTTCAACGGTTTTGGGGCATATGAGAAATTCCCTAAGCCCCGGACCCATCGATTTTGGTCAAAAATGAAAATTTTAAAAGTGCCCCTATTTCTGCTTTAAACTTTAGTTACCATCCCAAAATGAATCCCTGAGATGAAAAAAGTTGATTTTGGAGCATGATTTTTGAACAGGAGCTTCAACGGTTTTGTAGCATATGAGAAATTTCCTAAGCCCCGGACCCATCGATTTTGGTCAAAAATGAAAATTTTTAAAGTGCCCCTATTTCTGCTTTAAACTTTAGTTACCATCCCAAAATGAATCCCTGAGATGAAAAAAATTGATTTTGGAGCATGATTTTTGAACAGGAGCTTCAACGGTTTTGCGGCATATGAGAAATCCCTAAGCCCCGGACCCATCGATTTTAGTCAAAAATGAAAATTTTAAAAGTGCCCCTATTTCTGCTTTAAACTTTAGTTACCATCCCAAAATGAATCCCTGAGATGAAAAAAGTTGATTTCGGAGCATGATTTTTGAACAGGAGCTTCAACGGTTTTGGGGCATATGAGAAATTCCCTAAGCCCCGGACCCATCGATTTTGGTCAAAAATGAAAATTTTAAAAGTGCCCCTATTTCTGCTTTAAACTTTAGTTACCATCCCAAAATGAATCCCTGAGATGAAAAAAGTTGATTTTGGAGCATGATTTTTGAACAGGAGCTTCAACGGTTTTGTGGCATATGAGAAATTCCCTAAGCCCCGGACCCATCGATTTTGGTCAAAATTGAAAATTTTAAAAGTGCCCCTATTTCTGCTTTAAACTGTAGTTACCATCCCAAAATGAATCCCTGAGATGAAAAAAGTTGATTTCGGAGCATGATTTTTGAACAGGAGCTTCAACGGTTTTGTGGCATATGAGAAATTCCCTAAGCCCCGGACCCATCGATTTTGGTCAAAAATGAAAATTTTAAAAGTGCCCCTATTTCTGCTTTAAACTGTAGTTACCATCCCAAAATGAATCCCTGAGATGAAAAAAGTTGATTTCGGAGCATGATTTTTGAACAGGAGCTTCAACGGTTTTGGGGCATATGAGAAATTCCCTAAGCCCCGGACCCATCGATTTTGGTCAAAAATGAAAATTTTAAAAGTGCCCCTATTTCTGCTTTAAACTTTAGTTACCATCCCAAAATGAATCCCTGAGATGAAAAAAGTTGATTTTGGAGCATGATTTTTGAACAGGAGCTTCAACGGTTTTGCGGCATATGAGAAATCCCTAAGCCCCGGACCCATCGATTTTAGTCAAAAATGAAAATTTTAAAAGTGCCCCTATTTCTGCTTTAAACTTTAGTTACCATCCCAAAATGAATCCCTGAGATGAAAAAAGTTGATTTCGGAGCATGATTTTTGAACAGGAGCTTCAACGGTTTTGTGGCATATGAGAAATTCCCTAAGCCCCGGACCCATCGATTTTGGTCAAAAATGAAAATTTTAAAAGTGCCCCTATTTCTGCTTTAAACTTTAGTTACCATCCCAAAATGAATCCCTGAGATGAAAAAAGTTGATTTCGGAGCATGATTTTTGAACAGGAGCTTCAACGGTTTTGTGGCATATGAGAAATTCCCTAAGCCCCGGACCCATCGATTTTGGTCAAAAATGAAAATTTTAAAAGTGCCCCTATTTCTGCTTTAAACTTTAGTTACCATCCCAAAATGAATCCCTGAGATGAAAAAAGTTGATTTTGGAGCATGATTTTTGAACAGGAGCTTCAACGGTTTTGTGGCATATGAGAAATTCCCTAAGCCCCGGACCCATCGATATTGGTCAAAAATGAAAATTTTAAAAGTGCCCCTATTTCTGCTTTAAACTTTAGTTACCATCCCAAAATGAATCCCTGAGATGAAAAAAGTTGATTTCGGAGCATGATTTTTGAACAGGAGCTTCAACGGTTTTGGGGCATATGAGAAATTCCCTAAGCCCCGGACCCATCGATTTTGGTCAAAAATGAAAATTTTAAAAGTGCCCCTATTTCTGCTTTAAACTTTAGTTACCATCCCAAAATGAATCCCTGAGATGAAAAAAGTTGATTTTGGAGCATGATTTTTGAACAGGAGCTTCAACGGTTTTGCGGCATATGAGAAATCCCTAAGCCCCGGACCCATCGATTTTAGTCAAAAATGAAAATTTTAAAAGTGCCCCTATTTCTGCTTTAAACTTTAGTTACCATCCCAAAATGAATCCCTGAGATGAAAAAAGTTGATTTCGGAGCATGATTTTTGAACAGGAGCTTCAACGGTTTTGTGGCATATGAGAAATTCCCTAAGCCCCGGACCCATCGATTTTGGTCAAAAATGAAAATTTTAAAAGTGCCCCTATTTCTGCTTTAAACTTTAGTTACCATCCCAAAATGAATCCCTGAGATGAAAAAAGTTGATTTCGGAGCATGATTTTTGAACAGGAGCTTCAACGGTTTTGTGGCATATGAGAAATTCCCTAAGCCCCGGACCCATCGATTTTGGTCAAAAATGAAAATTTTAAAAGTGCCCCTATTTCTGCTTTAAACTTTAGTTACCATCCCAAAATGAATCCCTGAGATGAAAAAAGTTGATTTTGGAGCATGATTTTTGAACAGGAGCTTCAACGGTTTTGCGGCATATGAGAAATCCCTAAGCCCCGGACCCATCGATTTTAGTCAAAAATGAAAATTTTAAAAGTGCCCCTATTTCTGCTTTAAACTTTAGTTACCATCCCAAAATGAATCCCTGAGATGAAAAAAGTTGATTTCGGAGCATGATTTTTGAACAGGAGCTTCAACGGTTTTGTGGCATATGAGAAATTCCCCAAGCCCCGGACCCATCGATTTTGGTCAAAAATGAAAATTTTAAAAGTGCCCCTATTTCTGCTTTAAACTGTAGTTACCATCCCAAAATGAATCCCTGAGATGAAAAAAGTTGATTTCGGAGCATGATTTTTGAACAGGAGCTTCAACGGTTTTGGGGCATATGAGAAATTCCCTAAGCCCCGGACCCATCGATTTTAGTCAAAAATGAAAATTTTAAAAGTGCCCCTATTTCTGCTTTAAACTTTAGTTACCATCCCAAAATGAATCCCTGAGATGAAAAAAGTTTATTTTGGAGCATGATTTTTGAACAGGAGCTTCAACGGTTTTGCGGCATATGAGAAATCCCTAAGCCCCGGACCCATCGATTTTAGTCAAAAATGAAAATTTTAAAAGTGCCCCTATTTCTGCTTTAAACTTTAGTTACCATCCCAAAATGAATCCCTGAGATGAAAAAAGTTGATTTCGGAGCATGATTTTTTAACAGGAGCTTCAACGGTTTTGTGGCATATGAAAAATTCCCTAAGCCCCGGACCCATCGATTTTGGTCAAAAATGAAAATTTTAAAAGTGCCCCTATTTCTGCTTTAAACTTTAGTTACCATCCCAAAATGAATCCCTGAGATGAAAAAAGTTGATTTTGGAGCATGATTTTTGAACAGGAGCTTCAACGGTTTTGCGGCATATGAGAAATCCCTAAGCCCCGGACCCATCGATTTTAGTCAAAAATGAAAATTTTAAAAGTGCCCCTATTTCTGCTTTAAACTTTAGTTACCATCCCAAAATGAATCCCTGAGATGAAAAAAGTTGATTTCGGAGCATGATTTTTGAACAGGAGCTTCAACGGTTTTGTGGCATATGAGAAATTCCCTAAGCCCCGGACCCATCGATTTTGGTCAAAAATGAAAATTTTAAAAGTGCCCCTATTTCTGCTTTAAACTGTAGTTACCATCCCAAAATGAATCCCTGAGATGAAAAAAGTTGATTTCGGAGCATGATTTTTGAACAGGAGCTTCAACGGTTTTGGGGCATATGAGAAATTCCCTAAGCCCCGGACCCATCGATTTTGGTCAAAAATGAAAATTTTAAAAGTGCCCCTATTTCTGCTTTAAACTTTAGTTACCATCCCAAAATGAATCCCTGAGATGAAAAAAGTTGATTTTGGAGCATGATTTTTGAACAGGAGCTTCAACGGTTTTGCGGCATATGAGAAATCCCTAAGCCCCGGACCCATCGATTTTAGTCAAAAATGAAAATTTTAAAAGTGCCCCTATTTCTGCTTTAAACTTTAGTTACCATCCCAAAATGAATCCCTGAGATGAAAAAAGTTGATTTCGGAGCATGATTTTTGAACAGGAGCTTCAACGGTTTTGTGGCATATGAAAAATTCCCTAAGCCCCGGACCCATCGATTTTGGTCAAAAATGAAAATTTTAAAAATGCCCCTATTTTTGCTTTAAACTTTAGTTACCATCCCAAAATGAATCCCTGAGATGAAAAAAGTTGATTTCGGAGCATGATTTTTGAACAGGAGCTTCAACGGTTTTGTGGCATATGAGAAATTCCCTAAGCCCCGGACCCATCGATTTTGGTCAAAAATGAAAATTTTAAAAGTGCCCCTATTTCTGCTTTAAACTTTAGTTACCATCCCAAAATGAATCCCTGAGATGAAAAAAGTTGATTTTGGAGCATGATTTTTGAACAGGAGCTTCAACGGTTTTGTGGCATATGAGAAATTCCCTAAGCCCCGGACCCATCGATATTGGTCAAAAATGAAAATTTTAAAAGTGCCCCTATTTCTGCTTTAAACTTTAGTTACCATCCCAAAATGAATCCCTGAGATGAAAAAAGTTGATTTCGGAGCATGATTTTTGAACAGGAGCTTCAACGGTTTTGGGGCATATGAGAAATTCCCTAAGCCCCGGACCCATCGATTTTGGTCAAAAATGAAAATTTTAAAAGTGCCCCTATTTCTGCTTTAAACTTTAGTTACCATCCCAAAATGAATCCCTGAGATGAAAAAAGTTGATTTTGGAGCATGATTTTTGAACAGGAGCTTCAACGGTTTTGCGGCATATGAGAAATCCCTAAGCCCCGGACCCATCGATTTTAGTCAAAAATGAAAATTTTAAAAGTGCCCCTATTTCTGCTTTAAACTTTAGTTACCATCCCAAAATGAATCCCTGAGATGAAAAAAGTTGATTTCGGAGCATGATTTTTGAACAGGAGCTTCAACGGTTTTGTGGCATATGAGAAATTCCCTAAGCCCCGGACCCATCGATTTTAGTCAAAAATGAAAATTTTAAAAGTGCCCCTATTTCTGCTTTAAACTTTAGTTACCATCCCAAAATGAATCCCTGAGATGAAAAAAGTTGATTTCGGAGCATGATTTTTGAACAGGAGCTTCAACGGTTTTGGGGCATATGAGAAATTCCTTAAGCCCCGGACCCATCGATTTTGGTCAAAATGAAAATTTTAAAAGTGCCCCTATTTCTGCTTTAAACTTTAGTTACCATCCCAAAATGAATCCCTGAGATGAAAAAAGTTGATTTTGGAGCATGATTTTTGAACAGGAGCTTCAACGGTTTTGTGGCATATGAGAAATTCCCTAAGCCCCGGACCCATCGATTTTGGTCAAAAATGAAAATTTTAAAAGTGCCCCTATTTCTGCTTTAAACTGTAGTTACCATCCCAAAATGAATCCCTGAGATGAAAAAAGTTGATTTCGGAGCATGATTTTTGAACAGGAGCTTCAACGGTTTTGGGGCATATGAGAAATTCCCTAAGCCCCGGACCCATCGATTTTGGTCAAAAATGAAAATTTTAAAAGTGCCCCTATTTCTGCTTTAAACTGTAGTTACCATCCCAAAATGAATCCCTGAGATGAAAAAAGTTGATTTCGAAGCATGATTTTTGAACAGGAGCTTCAACGGTTTTGGGGCATATGAGAAATTCCCTAAGCCCCGGACCCATCGATTTTGGTCAAAAATGAAAATTTTAAAAGTGCCCCTATTTCTGCTTTAAACTGTAGTTACCATCCCAAAATGAATCCCTGAGATGAAAAAAGTTGATTTCGAAGCATGATTTTTGAACAGGAGCTTCAACGGTTTTGGGGCATATGAGAAATTCCCTAAGCCCCGGACCCAACGATTTTGGTCAAAAATGAAAATTTTAAAAGTGCCCCTATTTCTGCTTTAAACTTTAGTTACCATCCCAAAATGAATCCCTGAGATGAAAAAAGTTGATTTCGGAGCATGATTTTTGAACAGGAGCTTCAACGGTTTTGGGGCATATGAGAAATTCCCTAAGCCCCGGACCCATCGATTTTGGTCAAAAATGAAAATTTTAAAAGTGCCCCTATTTCTGCTTTAAACTTTAGTTACCATCCCAAAATGAATCCCTGAGATGAAAAAAGTTGATTTCGGAGCATGATTTTTGAACAGGAGCTTCAACGGTTTTGGGGCATATGAGAAATTCCCTAAGCCCCGGACCCATCGATTTTGGTCAAAAATGAAAATTTTAAAAGTGCCCCTATTTCTGCTTTAAACTTTAGTTACCATCCCAAAATGAATCCCTGAGATGAAAAAAGTTGATTTTGGAGCATGATTTTTGAACAGGAGCTTCAACGGTTTTGTGGCATATGAGAAATTCCCTAAGCCCCGGACCCATCGATATTGGTCAAAAATGAAAATTTTAAAAGTGCCCCTATTTCTGCTTTAAACTTTAGTTACCATCCCAAAATGAATCCCTGAGATGAAAAAAGTTGATTTCGGAGCATGATTTTTGAACAGGAGCTTCAACGGTTTTGGGGCATATGAGAAATTCCCTAAGCCCCGGACCCATCGATTTTGGTCAAAAAATGAAAATTTTAAAAGTGCCCCTATTTCTGCTTTAAACTTTAGTTACCATCCCAAAATGAATCCCTGAGATGAAAAAAGTTGATTTTGGAGCATGATTTTTGAACAGGAGCTTCAACGGTTTTGCGGCATATGAGAAATCCCTAAGCCCCGGACCCATCGATTTTAGTCAAAAATGAAAATTTTAAAAGTGCCCCTATTTCTGCTTTAAACTTTAGTTACCATCCCAAAATGAATCCCTGAGATGAAAAAAGTTGATTTCGGAGCATGATTTTTGAACAGGAGCTTCAACGGTTTTGGGGCATATGAGAAATTCCCTAAGCCCCGGACCCATCGATTTTGGTCAAAAATGAAAATTTTAAAAGTGCCCCTATTTCTGCTTTAAACTTTAGTTACCATCCCAAAATGAATCCCTGAGATGAAAAAAGTTGATTTTGGAGCATGATTTTTGAACAGGAGCTTCAACGGTTTTGCGGCATATGAGAAATCCCTAAGCCCCGGACCCATCGATTTTAGTCAAAAATGAAAATTTTAAAAGTGCCCCTATTTCTGCTTTAAACTTTAGTTACCATCCCAAAATGAATCCCTGAGATGAAAAAAGTTGATTTCGGAGCATGATTTTTGAACAGGAGCTTCAACGGTTTTGTGGCATATGAGAAATTCCCTAAGCCCCGGACCCATCGATTTTAGTCAAAAATGAAAATTTTAAAAGTGCCCCTATTTCTGCTTTAAACTTTAGTTACCATCCCAAAATGAATCCCTGAGATGAAAAAAGTTGATTTCGGAGCATGATTTTTGAACAGGAGCTTCAACGGTTTTGGGGCATATGAGAAATTCCTTAAGCCCCGGACCCATTGATTTTGGTCAAAATGAAAATTTTAAAAGTGCCCCTATTTCTGCTTTAAACTTTAGTTACCATCCCAAAATGAATCCCTGAGATGAAAAAAGTTGATTTTGGAGCATGATTTTTGAACAGGAGCTTCAACGGTTTTGTGGCATATGAGAAATTCCCTAAGCCCCGGACCCATCGATTTTGGTCAAAAATGAAAATTTTAAAAGTGCCCCTATTTCTGCTTTAAACTGTAGTTACCATCCCAAAATGAATCCCTGAGATGAAAAAAGTTGATTTCGGAGCATGATTTTTGAACAGGAGCTTCAACGGTTTTGGGGCATATGAGAAATTCCCTAAGCCCCGGACCCATCGATTTTGGTCAAAAATGAAAATTTTAAAAGTGCCCCTATTTCTGCTTTAAACTGTAGTTACCATCCCAAAATGAATCCCTGAGATGAAAAAAGTTGATTTCGAAGCATGATTTTTGAACAGGAGCTTCAACGGTTTTGGGGCATATGAGAAATTCCCTAAGCCCCGGACCCATCGATTTTGGTCAAAAATGAAAATTTTAAAAGTGCCCCTATTTCTGCTTTAAACTGTAGTTACCATCCCAAAATGAATCCCTGAGATGAAAAAAGTTGATTTCGAAGCATGATTTTTGAACAGGAGCTTCAACGGTTTTGGGGCATATGAGAAATTCCCTAAGCCCCGGACCCAACGATTTTGGTCAAAAATGAAAATTTTAAAAGTGCCCCTATTTCTGCTTTAAACTTTAGTTACCATCCCAAAATGAATCCCTGAGATGAAAAAAGTTGATTTCGGAGCATGATTTTTGAACAGGAGCTTCAACGGTTTTGGGGCATATGAGAAATTCCCTAAGCCCCGGACCCATCGATTTTGGTCAAAAATGAAAATTTTAAAAGTGCCCCTATTTCTGCTTTAAACTTTAGTTACCATCCCAAAATGAATCCCTGAGATGAAAAAAGTTGATTTCGGAGCATGATTTTTGAACAGGAGCTTCAACGGTTTTGGGGCATATGAGAAATTCCCTAAGCCCCGGACCCATCGATTTTGGTCAAAAATGAAAATTTTAAAAGTGCCCCTATTTCTGCTTTAAACTTTAGTTACCATCCCAAAATGAATCCCTGAGATGAAAAAAGTTGATTTTGGAGCATGATTTTTGAACAGGAGCTTCAACGGTTTTGTGGCATATGAGAAATTCCCTAAGCCCCGGACCCATCGATATTGGTCAAAAATGAAAATTTTAAAAGTGCCCCTATTTCTGCTTTAAACTTTAGTTACCATCCCAAAATGAATCCCTGAGATGAAAAAAGTTGATTTCGGAGCATGATTTTTGAACAGGAGCTTCAACGGTTTTGGGGCATATGAGAAATTCCCTAAGCCCCGGACCCATCGATTTTGGTCAAAAAATGAAAATTTTAAAAGTGCCCCTATTTCTGCTTTAAACTTTAGTTACCATCCCAAAATGAATCCCTGAGATGAAAAAAGTTGATTTTGGAGCATGATTTTTGAACAGGAGCTTCAACGGTTTTGCGGCATATGAGAAATCCCTAAGCCCCGGACCCATCGATTTTAGTCAAAAATGAAAATTTTAAAAGTGCCCCTATTTCTGCTTTAAACTTTAGTTACCATCCCAAAATGAATCCCTGAGATGAAAAAAGTTGATTTCGGAGCATGATTTTTGAACAGGAGCTTCAACGGTTTTGGGGCATATGAGAAATTCCCTAAGCCCCGGACCCATCGATTTTGGTCAAAAATGAAAATTTTAAAAGTGCCCCTATTTCTGCTTTAAACTGTAGTTACCATCCCAAAATGAATCCCTGAGATGAAAAAAGTTGATTTTGGAGCATGATTTTTGAACAGGAGCTTCAACGGTTTTGTGGCATATGAGAAATTCCCTAAGCCCCGGACCCATCGATTTTGGTCAAAAATGAAAATTTTAAAAGTGCCCCTATTTCTGCTTTAAACTGTAGTTACCATCCCAAAATGAATCCCTGAGATGAAAAAAGTTGATTTCGAAGCATGATTTTTGAACAGGAGCTTCAACGGTTTTGGGGCATATGAGAAATTCCCTAAGCCCCGGACCCAACGATTTTGGTCAAAAATGAAAATTTTAAAAGTGCCCCTATTTCTGCTTTAAACTTTAGTTACCATCCCAAAATGAATCCCTGAGATGAAAAAAGTTGATTTTGGAGCATGATTTTTGAACAGGAGCTTCAACGGTTTTGCGGCATATGAGAAATCCCTAAGCCCCGGACCCATCGATTTTAGTCAAAAATGAAAATTTTAAAAGTGCCCCTATTTCTGCTTTAAACTTTAGTTACCATCCCAAAATGAATCCCTGAGATGAAAAAAGTTGATTTCGGAGCATGATTTTTGAACAGGAGCTTCAACGGTTTTGTGGCATATGAAAAATTCCCTAAGCCCCGGACCCATCGATTTTGGTCAAAAATGAAAATTTTAAAAATGCCCCTATTTTTGCTTTAAACTTTAGTTACCATCCCAAAATGAATCCCTGAGATGAAAAAAGTTGATTTTGGAGCATGATTTTTGAACAGGAGCTTCAACGGTTTTGTGGCATATGAGAAATTCCCTAAGCCCCGGACCCATCGATTTTAGTCAAAAATGAAAATTTTAAAAGTGCCCCTATTTCTGCTTTAAACTTTAGTTACCATCCCAAAATGAATCCCTGAGATGAAAAAAGTTGATTTCGGAGCATGATTTTTGAACAGGAGCTTCAACGGTTTTGGGGCATATGAGAAATTCCTTAAGCCCCGGACCCATCGATTTTGGTCAAAATGAAAATTTTAAAAGTGCCCCTATTTCTGCTTTAAACTTTAGTTACCATCCCAAAATGAATCCCTGAGATGAAAAAAGTTGATTTTGGAGCATGATTTTTGAACAGGAGCTTCAACGGTTTTGTGGCATATGAGAAATTCCCTAAGCCCCGGACCCATCGATTTTGGTCAAAAATGAAAATTTTAAAAGTGCCCCTATTTCTGCTTTAAACTGTAGTTACCATCCCAAAATGAATCCCTGAGATGAAAAAAGTTGATTTCGGAGCATGATTTTTGAACAGGAGCTTCAACGGTTTTGGGGCATATGAGAAATTCCCTAAGCCCCGGACCCATCGATTTTGGTCAAAAATGAAAATTTTAAAAGTGCCCCTATTTCTGCTTTAAACTGTAGTTACCATCCCAAAATGAATCCCTGAGATGAAAAAAGTTGATTTCGAAGCATGATTTTTGAACAGGAGCTTCAACGGTTTTGGGGCATATGAGAAATTCCCTAAGCCCCGGACCCATCGATTTTGGTCAAAAATGAAAATTTTAAAAGTGCCCCTATTTCTGCTTTAAACTGTAGTTACCATCCCAAAATGAATCCCTGAGATGAAAAAAGTTGATTTCGAAGCATGATTTTTGAACAGGAGCTTCAACGGTTTTGGGGCATATGAGAAATTCCCTAAGCCCCGGACCCAACGATTTTGGTCAAAAATGAAAATTTTAAAAGTGCCCCTATTTCTGCTTTAAACTTTAGTTACCATCCCAAAATGAATCCCTGAGATGAAAAAAGTTGATTTCGGAGCATGATTTTTGAACAGGAGCTTCAACGGTTTTGGGGCATATGAGAAATTCCCTAAGCCCCGGACCCATCGATTTTGGTCAAAAATGAAAATTTTAAAAGTGCCCCTATTTCTGCTTTAAACTTTAGTTACCATCCCAAAATGAATCCCTGAGATGAAAAAAGTTGATTTCGGAGCATGATTTTTGAACAGGAGCTTCAACGGTTTTGGGGCATATGAGAAATTCCCTAAGCCCCGGACCCATCGATTTTGGTCAAAAATGAAAATTTTAAAAGTGCCCCTATTTCTGCTTTAAACTTTAGTTACCATCCCAAAATGAATCCCTGAGATGAAAAAAGTTGATTTTGGAGCATGATTTTTGAACAGGAGCTTCAACGGTTTTGTGGCATATGAGAAATTCCCTAAGCCCCGGACCCATCGATATTGGTCAAAAATGAAAATTTTAAAAGTGCCCCTATTTCTGCTTTAAACTTTAGTTACCATCCCAAAATGAATCCCTGAGATGAAAAAAGTTGATTTCGGAGCATGATTTTTGAACAGGAGCTTCAACGGTTTTGGGGCATATGAGAAATTCCCTAAGCCCCGGACCCATCGATTTTGGTCAAAAAATGAAAATTTTAAAAGTGCCCCTATTTCTGCTTTAAACTTTAGTTACCATCCCAAAATGAATCCCTGAGATGAAAAAAGTTGATTTTGGAGCATGATTTTTGAACAGGAGCTTCAACGGTTTTGCGGCATATGAGAAATCCCTAAGCCCCGGACCCATCGATTTTAGTCAAAAATGAAAATTTTAAAAGTGCCCCTATTTCTGCTTTAAACTTTAGTTACCATCCCAAAATGAATCCCTGAGATGAAAAAAGTTGATTTCGGAGCATGATTTTTGAACAGGAGCTTCAACGGTTTTGGGGCATATGAGAAATTCCCTAAGCCCCGGACCCATCGATTTTGGTCAAAAATGAAAATTTTAAAAGTGCCCCTATTTCTGCTTTAAACTGTAGTTACCATCCCAAAATGAATCCCTGAGATGAAAAAAGTTGATTTTGGAGCATGATTTTTGAACAGGAGCTTCAACGGTTTTGTGGCATATGAGAAATTCCCTAAGCCCCGGACCCATCGATTTTGGTCAAAAATGAAAATTTTAAAAGTGCCCCTATTTCTGCTTTAAACTGTAGTTACCATCCCAAAATGAATCCCTGAGATGAAAAAAGTTGATTTCGAAGCATGATTTTTGAACAGGAGCTTCAACGGTTTTGGGGCATATGAGAAATTCCCTAAGCCCCGGACCCAACGATTTTGGTCAAAAATGAAAATTTTAAAAGTGCCCCTATTTCTGCTTTAAACTTTAGTTACCATCCCAAAATGAATCCCTGAGATGAAAAAAGTTGATTTTGGAGCATGATTTTTGAACAGGAGCTTCAACGGTTTTGCGGCATATGAGAAATCCCTAAGCCCCGGACCCATCGATTTTAGTCAAAAATGAAAATTTTAAAAGTGCCCCTATTTCTGCTTTAAACTTTAGTTACCATCCCAAAATGAATCCCTGAGATGAAAAAAGTTGATTTCGGAGCATGATTTTTGAACAGGAGCTTCAACGGTTTTGTGGCATATGAGAAATTCCCTAAGCCCCGGACCCATCGATTTTGGTCAAAAATGAAAATTTTAAAAGTGCCCCTATTTCTGCTTTAAACTTTAGTTACCATCCCAAAATGAATCCCTGAGATGAAAAAAGTTGATTTCGGAGCATGATTATTGAACAGGAGCTTCAACGGTTTTGGGGCATATGAGAAATTCCCTAAGCCACGGACCCATCGATTTTGGTCAAAAATGAAAATTTTAAAAGTGCCCCTATTTCTGCTTTAAACTTTAGTTACCATCCCAAAATGAATCCCTGAGATGAAAAAAGTTGATTTTGGAGCATGATTTTTGAACAGGAGCTTCAACGGTTTTGTGGCATATGAGAAATTCCCTAAGCCCCGGACCCATCGATATTGGTCAAAAATGAAAATTTTAAAAGTGCCCCTATTTCTGCTTTAAACTTTAGTTACCATCCCAAAATGAATCCCTGAGATGAAAAAAGTTGATTTCGGAGCATGATTTTTGAACAGGAGCTTCAACGGTTTTGGGGCATATGAGAAATTCCCTAAGCCCCGGACCCATCGATTTTGGTCAAAAAATGAAAATTTTAAAAGTGCCCCTATTTCTGCTTTAAACTTTAGTTACCATCCCAAAATGAATCCCTGAGATGAAAAAAGTTGATTTTGGAGCATGATTTTTGAACAGGAGCTTCAACGGTTTTGCGGCATATGAGAAATCCCTAAGCCCCGGACCCATCGATTTTAGTCAAAAATGAAAATTTTAAAAGTGCCCCTATTTCTGCTTTAAACTTTAGTTACCATCCCAAAATGAATCCCTGAGATGAAAAAAGTTGATTTCGGAGCATGATTTTTGAACAGGAGCTTCAACGGTTTTGGGGCATATGAGAAATTCCCTAAGCCCCGGACCCATCGATTTTGGTCAAAAATGAAAATTTTAAAAGTGCCCCTATTTCTGCTTTAAACTTTAGTTACCATCCCAAAATGAATCCCTGAGATGAAAAAAGTTGATTTTGGAGCATGATTTTTGAACAGGAGCTTCAACGGTTTTGTGGCATATGAGAAATTCCCTAAGCCCCGGACCCATCGATTTTGGTCAAAAATGAAAATTTTAAAAGTGCCCCTATTTCTGCTTTAAACTGTAGTTACCATCCCAAAATGAATCCCTGAGATGAAAAAAGTTGATTTTGGAGCATGATTTTTGAACAGGAGCTTCAACGGTTTTGTGGCATATGAGAAATTCCCTAAGCCCCGGACCCATCGATATTGGTCAAAAATGAAAATTTTAAAAGTGCCCCTATTTCTGCTTTAAACTTTAGTTACCATCCCAAAATGAATCCCTGAGATGAAAAAAGTTGATTTCGGAGCATGATTTTTGAACAGGAGCTTCAACGGTTTTGGGGCATATGAGAAATTCCCTAAGCCCCGGACCCATCGATTTTGGTCAAAAAATGAAAATTTTAAAAGTGCCCCTATTTCTGCTTTAAACTTTAGTTACCATCCCAAAATGAATCCCTGAGATGAAAAAAGTTGATTTTGGAGCATGATTTTTGAACAGGAGCTTCAACGGTTTTGCGGCATATGAGAAATCCCTAAGCCCCGGACCCATCGATTTTAGTCAAAAATGAAAATTTTAAAAGTGCCCCTATTTCTGCTTTAAACTTTAGTTACCATCCCAAAATGAATCCCTGAGATGAAAAAAGTTGATTTCGGAGCATGATTTTTGAACAGGAGCTTCAACGGTTTTGGGGCATATGAGAAATTCCCTAAGCCCCGGACCCATCGATTTTGGTCAAAAATGAAAATTTTAAAAGTGCCCCTATTTCTGCTTTAAACTTTAGTTACCATCCCAAAATGAATCCCTGAGATGAAAAAAGTTGATTTCGGAGCATGATTTTTGAACAGGAGCTTCAACGGTTTTGGGGCATACGAGAAATTCCCTAAGCCCCGGACCCATCGATTTTGGTCAAAAATGAAAATTTTAAAAGTGCCCCTATTTCTGCTTTAAACTTTAGTTACCATCCCAAAATGAATCCCTGAGATGAAAAAAGTTGATTTTGGAGCATGATTTTTGAACAGGAGCTTCAACGGTTTTGCGGCATATGAGAAATCCCTAAGCCCCGGACCCATCGATTTTAGTCAAAAATGAAAATTTTAAAAGTGCCCCTATTTCTGCTTTAAACTTTAGTTACCATCCCAAAATGAATCCCTGAGATGAAAAAAGTTGATTTTGGAGCATGATTTTTGAACAGGAGCTTCAACGGTTTTGTGGCATATGAGAAATTCCCTAAGCCCCGGACCCATCGATTTTGGTCAAAAATGAAAATTTTAAAAGTGCCCCTATTTCTGCTTTAAACTGTAGTTACCATCCCAAAATGAATCCCTGAGATGAAAAAAGTTGATTTCGAAGCATGATTTTTGAACAGGAGCTTCAACGGTTTTGGGGCATATGAGAAATTCCCTAAGCCCCGGACCCATCGATTTTGGTCAAAAATGAAAATTTTAAAAGTGCCCCTATTTCTGCTTTAAACTTTAGTTACCATCCCAAAATGAATCCCTGAGATGAAAAAAGTTGATTTCGGAGCATGATTTTTGAACAGGAGCTTCAACGGTTTTGTGGCATATGAGAAATTCCCTAAGCCCCGGACCCATCGATTTTGGTCAAAAATGAAAATTTTAAAAGTGTCCCTATTTCTGCTTTAAACTTTAGTTACCATCCCAAAATGAATCCCTGAGATGAAAAAAGTTGATTTCGGAGCATGATTTTTGAACAGGAGCTTCAACGGTTTTGTGGCATATGAGAAATTCCCTAAGCCCCGGACCCATCTATTTTGGTCAAAAATGAAAATTTTAAAAGTGCCCCTATTTCTGCTTTAAACTTTAGTTACCATCCCAAAATGAATCCCTGAGATGAAAAAAGTTGATTTTGGAGCATGATTTTTGAACAGGAGCTTCAACGGTTTTGGGGCATATGAGAAATTCCCTAAGCCCCGGACCCATCGATTTTGGTCAAAAATGAAAATTTTAAAAGTGCCCCTATTTCTGCTTTAAACTTTAGTTACCATCCCAAAATGAATCCCTGAGATGAAAAAAGTTGATTTCGGAGCATGATTTTTGAACAGGAGCTTCAACGGTTTTGGGGCATACGAGAAATTCCCTAAGCCCCGGACCCATCGATTTTGGTCAAAAATGAAAATTTTAAAAGTGCCCCTATTTCTGCTTTAAACTTTAGTTACCATCCCAAAATGAATCCCTAAGATGAAAAAAGTTGATTTTGGAGCATGATTTTTGAACAGGAGCTTCAACGGTTTTGCGGCATATGAGAAATCCCTAAGCCCCGGACCCATCGATTTTAGTCAAAAATGAAAATTTTAAAAGTGCCCCTATTTCTGCTTTAAACTTTAGTTGCCATCCCAAAATGAATCCCTGAGATGAAAAAAGTTGATTTTGGAGCATGATTTTTGAACAGGAGCTTCAACGGTTTTGCGGCATATGAGAAATCCCTAAGCCCCGGACCCATCGATTTTAGTCAAAAATGAAAATTTTAAAAGTGCCCCTATTTCTGCTTTAAACTTTAGTTACCATCCCAAAATGAATCCCTGAGATGAAAAAAGTTGATTTTGGAGCATGATTTTTGAACAGGAGCTTCAACGGTTTTGTGGCATATGAGAAATTCCCTAAGCCCCGGACCCATCGATTTTGGTCAAAAATGAAAATTTTAAAAGTGCCCCTATTTCTGCTTTAAACTGTAGTTACCATCCCAAAATGAATCCCTGAGATGAAAAAAGTTGATTTCGAAGCATGATTTTTGAACAGGAGCTTCAACGGTTTTGGGGCATATGAGAAATTCCCTAAGCCCCGGACCCATCGATTTTGGTCAAAAATGAAAATTTTAAAAGTGCCCCTATTTCTGCTTTAAACTTTAGTTACCATCCCAAAATGAATCCCTGAGATGAAAAAAGTTGATTTCGGAGCATGATTTTTGAACAGGAGCTTCAACGGTTTTGTGGCATATGAGAAATTCCCTAAGCCCCGGACCCATCGATTTTGGTCAAAAATGAAAATTTTAAAAGTGTCCCTATTTCTGCTTTAAACTTTAGTTACCATCCCAAAATGAATCCCTGAGATGAAAAAAGTTGATTTCGGAGCATGATTTTTGAACAGGAGCTTCAACGGTTTTGTGGCATATGAGAAATTCCCTAAGCCCCGGACCCATCTATTTTGGTCAAAAATGAAAATTTTAAAAGTGCCCCTATTTCTGCTTTAAACTTTAGTTACCATCCCAAAATGAATCCCTGAGATGAAAAAAGTTGATTTTGGAGCATGATTTTTGAACAGGAGCTTCAACGGTTTTGGGGCATATGAGAAATTCCCTAAGCCCCGGACCCATCGATTTTGGTCAAAAATGAAAATTTTAAAAGTGCCCCTATTTCTGCTTTAAACTTTAGTTACCATCCCAAAATGAATCCCTGAGATGAAAAAAGTTGATTTCGGAGCATGATTTTTGAACAGGAGCTTCAACGGTTTTGGGGCATACGAGAAATTCCCTAAGCCCCGGACCCATCGATTTTGGTCAAAAATGAAAATTTTAAAAGTGCCCCTATTTCTGCTTTAAACTTTAGTTACCATCCCAAAATGAATCCCTAAGATGAAAAAAGTTGATTTTGGAGCATGATTTTTGAACAGGAGCTTCAACGGTTTTGCGGCATATGAGAAATCCCTAAGCCCCGGACCCATCGATTTTAGTCAAAAATGAAAATTTTAAAAGTGCCCCTATTTCTGCTTTAAACTTTAGTTGCCATCCCAAAATGAATCCCTGAGATGAAAAAAGTTGATTTCGGAGCATGATTTTTGAACAGGAGCTTCAACGGTTTTGGGGCATATGAGAAATTCCCTAAGCCCCGGACCCATCGATTTTGGTCAAAAATGAAAATTTTAAAAGTGCCCCTATTTCTGCTTTAAACTTTAGTTACCATCCCAAAATGAATCCCTGAGATGAAAAAAGTTGATTTCGGAGCATGATTTTTGAACAGGAGCTTCAACGGTTTTGTGGCATATGAGAAATTCCCTAAGCACCGGACCCATCGATTTTGGTCAAAAATGAAAATTTTAAAAGTGCCCCTATTTCTGCTTTAAACTTTAGTTACCATCCCAAAACGAATCCCTGAGATGAAAAAAGTTGATTTTGGAGCATGATTTTTGAACAGGAGCTTCAACGGTTTTGTGGCATATGAGAAATTCCCTAAGCCCCGGACCCATCGATATTGGTCAAAAATGAAAATTTTAAAAGTGCCCCTATTTCTGCTTTAAACTTTAGTTACCATCCCAAAATGAATCCCTGAGATGAAAAAAGTTGATTTCGGAGCATGATTTTTGAACAGGAGCTTCAACGGTTTTGCGGCATATGAGAAATCCCTAAGCCCCGGACCCATCGATTTTAGTCAAAAATGAAAATTTTAAAAGTGCCCCTATTTCTGCTTTAAACTTTAGTTACCATCCCAAAATGAATCCCTGAGATGAAAAAAGTTGATTTCGGAGCATGATTTTTGAACAGGAGCTTCAACGGTTTTGGGGCATATGAGAAATTCCCTAAGCCCCGGACCCATCGATTTTGGTCAAAAATTAAAAATTTAAAAGTGCCCCTATTTCTGCTTTAAACTTTAGTTACCATCCCAAAATGAATCCCTGAGATGAAAAAAGTTGATTTTGGAGCATGATTTTTGAACAGGAGCTTCAACGGATTTGTGGCATATGAGAAATTCCCTAAGCCCCGGACCCATCGATTTTGGTCAAAAATGAAAATTTTAAAAGTGCCCCTATTTCTGCTTTAAACTGTAGTTACCATCCCAAAATGAATCCATGAGATGAAAAATGTTGATTTCGGAGCATGATTTTTGAACAGGAGCTTCAACGGTTTTGGGGCATATGAGAAATTCCCTAAGCCCCGGACCCATCGATTTTGGTCAAAAATGAAAATTTTAAAAGTGCCCCTATTTCTGCTTTAAACTTTAGTTACCATCCCAAAATGAATCCCTGAGATGAAAAAAGTTGATTTCGGAGCATGATTTTTGAACAGGAGCTTCAACGGTTTTGGGGCATACGAGAAATTCCCTAAGCCCCGGACCCATCGATTTTGGTCAAAAATGAAAATTTTAAAAGTGCCCCTATTTCTGCTTTAAACTTTAGTTACCATCCCAAAATGAATCCCTGAGATGAAAAAAGTTGATTTTGGAGCATGATTTTTGAACAGGAGCTTCAACGGTTTTGCGGCATATGAGAAATCCCTAAGCCCCGGACCCATCGATTTTAGTCAAAAATGGAAATTTTAAAAGTGCCCCTATTTCTGCTTTAAACTTTAGTTACCATCCCAAAATGAATCCCTGAGATGAAAAAAGTTGATTTCGGAGCATGATTTTTGAACAGGAGCTTCAACGGTTTTGGGGCATATGAGAAATTCCCTAAGCCCCGGACCCATCGATTTTGGTCAAAAATGAAAATATTAAAAGTGCCCCTATTTCTGCTTTAAACTTTAGTTACCATCCCAAAATGAATCCCTGAGATGAAAAAAGTTGATTTTGGAGCATGATTTTTGAACAGGAGCTTCAACGGTTTTGTGGCATTTGAGAAATTCCCTAAGCCCCGGACCCATCGATTTTGGTCAAAAATGAAAATTTTAAAAGTGCCCCTATTTCTGCTTTAAACTGTAGTTACCATCCCAAAATGAATCCCTGAGATGAAAAAAGTTGATTTCGAAGCATGATTTTTGAACAGGAGCTTCAACGGTTTTGGGGCATATGAGAAATTCCCTAAGCCCCGGACCCATCGATTTTGGTCAAAAATGAAAATTTTAAAAGTGCCCCTATTTCTGCTTTAAACTTTAGTTACCATCCCAAAATGAATCCCTGAGATGAAAAAAGTTGATTTTGGAGCATGATTTTTGAACAGGAGCTTCAACGGTTTTGCGGCATATGAGAAATCCCTAAGCCCCGGACCCATCGATTTTAGTCAAAAATGAAAATTTTAAAAGTGCCCCTATTTCTGCTTTAAACTTTAGTTACCATCCCAAAATGAATCCCTGAGATGAAAAAAGTTGATTTCGGAGCATGATTTTTGAACAGGAGCTTCAACGGTTTTGTGGCATATGAGAAATTCCCTAAGCACCGGACCCATCGATTTTGGTCAAAAATGAAAATTTTAAAAGTGCCCCTATTTCTGCTTTAAACTTTAGTTACCATCCCAAAACGAATCCCTGAGATGAAAAAAGTTGATTTTGGAGCATGATTTTTGAACAGGAGCTTCAACGGTTTTGTGGCATATGAGAAATTCCCTAAGCCCCGGACCCATCGATATTGGTCAAAAATGAAAATTTTAAAAGTGCCCCTATTTCTGCTTTAAACTTTAGTTACCATCCCAAAATGAATCCCTGAGATGAAAAAAGTTGATTTCGGAGCATGATTTTTGAACAGGAGCTTCAACGGTTTTGCGGCATATGAGAAATCCCTAAGCCCCGGACCCATCGATTTTAGTCAAAAATGAAAATTTTAAAAGTGCCCCTATTTCTGCTTTAAACTTTAGTTACCATCCCAAAATGAATCCCTGAGATGAAAAAAGTTGATTTCGGAGCATGATTTTTGAACAGGAGCTTCAACGGTTTTGGGGCATATGAGAAATTCCCTAAGCCCCGGACCCATCGATTTTGGTCAAAAATTAAAATTTTAAAAGTGCCCCTATTTCTGCTTTAAACTTTAGTTACCATCCCAAAATGAATCCCTGAGATGAAAAAAGTTGATTTTGGAGCATGATTTTTGAACAGGAGCTTCAACGGATTTGTGGCATATGAGAAATTCCCTAAGCCCCGGACCCATCGATTTTGGTCAAAAATGAAAATTTTAAAAGTGCCCCTATTTCTGCTTTAAACTGTAGTTACCATCCCAAAATGAATCCATGAGATGAAAAATGTTGATTTCGGAGCATGATTTTTGAACAGGAGCTTCAACGGTTTTGGGGCATATGAGAAATTCCCTAAGCCCCGGACCCATCGATTTTGGTCAAAAATGAAAATTTTAAAAGTGCCCCTATTTCTGCTTTAAACTTTAGTTACCATCCCAAAATGAATCCCTGAGATGAAAAAAGTTGATTTCGGAGCATGATTTTTGAACAGGAGCTTCAACGGTTTTGGGGCATACGAGAAATTCCCTAAGCCCCGGACCCATCGATTTTGGTCAAAAATGAAAATTTTAAAAGTGCCCCTATTTCTGCTTTAAACTTTAGTTACCATCCCAAAATGAATCCCTGAGATGAAAAAAGTTGATTTTGGAGCATGATTTTTGAACAGGAGCTTCAACGGTTTTGCGGCATATGAGAAATCCCTAAGCCCCGGACCCATCGATTTTAGTCAAAAATGGAAATTTTAAAAGTGCCCCTATTTCTGCTTTAAACTTTAGTTACCATCCCAAAATGAATCCCTGAGATGAAAAAAGTTGATTTCGGAGCATGATTTTTGAACAGGAGCTTCAACGGTTTTGGGGCATATGAGAAATTCCCTAAGCCCCGGACCCATCGATTTTGGTCAAAAATGAAAATATTAAATGTGCCCCTATTTCTGCTTTAAACTTTAGTTACCATCCCAAAATGAATCCCTGAGATGAAAAAAGTTGATTTTGGAGCATGATTTTTGAACAGGAGCTTCAACGGTTTTGTGGCATTTGAGAAATTCCCTAAGCCCCGGACCCATCGATTTTGGTCAAAAATGAAAATTTTAAAAGTGCCCCTATTTCTGCTTTAAACTGTAGTTACCATCCCAAAATGAATCCCTGAGATGAAAAAAGTTGATTTCGAAGCATGATTTTTGAACAGGAGCTTCAACGGTTTTGGGGCATATGAGAAATTCCCTAAGCCCCGGACCCATCGATTTTGGTCAAAAATGAAAATTTTAAAAGTGCCCCTATTTCTGCTTTAAACTTTAGTTACCATCCCAAAATGAATCCCTGAGATGAAAAAAGTTGATTTTGGAGCATGATTTTTGAACAGGAGCTTCAACGGTTTTGCGGCATATGAGAAATCCCTAAGCCCCGGACCCATCGATTTTAGTCAAAAATGAAAATTTTAAAAGTGCCCCTATTTCTGCTTTAAACTTTAGTTACCATCCCAAAATGAATCCCTGAGATGAAAAAAGTTGATTTCGGAGCATGATTTTTGAACAGGAGCTTCAACGGTTTTGTGGCATATGAGAAATTCCCTAAGCCCCGGACCCATCGATTTTGGTCAAAAATGAAAATTTTAAAAGTGCCCCTATTTCTGCTTTAAACTTTAGTTACCATCCCAAAATGAATCCCTGAGATGAAAAAAGTTGATTTTGGAGCATGATTTTTGAACAGGAGCTTCAACGGTTTTGTGGCATATGAGAAATTCCCTAAGCCCCGGACCCATCGATTTTGGTCAAAAATGAAAATTTTAAAAGTGCCCCTATTTCTGCTTTAAACTGTAGTTACCATCCCAAAATGAATCCCTGAGATGAAAAAAGTTGATTTCGAAGCATGATTTTTGAACAGGAGCTTCAACGGTTTTGGGGCATATGAGAAATTCCCTAAGCCCCGGACCCATCGATTTTGGTCAAAAATGAAAATTTTAAAAGTGCCCCTATTTCTGCTTTAAACTTTAGTTACCATCCCAAAATGAATCCCTGAGATGAAAAAAGTTGATTTTGGAGCATGATTTTTGAACAGGAGCTTCAACGGTTTTGCGGCATATGAGAAATCCCTAAGCCCCGGACCCATCGATTTTAGTCAAAAATGAAAATTTTAAAAGTGCCCCTATTTCTGCTTTAAACTTTAGTTACCATCCCAAAATGAATCCCTGAGATGAAAAAAGTTGATTTCGGAGCAAGATTTTTGAACAGGAGCTTCAACGGTTTTGTGGCATATGAGAAATTCCCTAAGCCCCGGACCCATCGATTTTGGTCAAAAATGAAAATTTTAAAAGTGCCCCTATTTCTGCTTTAAACTTTAGTTACCATCCCAAAATGAATCCCTGAGATGAAAAAAGTTGATTTCGGAGCATGATTTTTGAACAGGAGCTTCAACGGTTTTGTGGCATATGAGAAATTCCCTAAGCCCCGGACCCATCGATTTTGGTCAAAAATGAAAATTTTAAAAGTGCCCCTATTTCTGCTTTAAACTTTAGTTACCATCCCAAAATGAATCCCTGAGATGAAAAAAGTTGATTTTGGAGCATGATTTTTGAACAGGAGCTTCAACGGTTTTGTGGCATATGAGAAATTCCCTAAGCCCCGGACCCATCGATATTGGTCAAAAATGAAAATTTTAAAAGTGCCCCTATTTCTGCTTTAAACTTTAGTTACCATCCCAAAATGAATCCCTGAGATGAAAAAAGTTGATTTCGGAGCATGATTTTTGAACAGGAGCTTCAACGGTTTTGGGGCATATGAGAAATTCCCTAAGCCCCGGACCCATCGATTTTGGTCAAAAATGAAAATTTTAAAAGTGCCCCTATTTCTGCTTTAAACTTTAGTTACCATCCCAAAATGAATCCCTGAGATGAAAAAAGTTGATTTTGGAGCATGATTTTTGAACAGGAGCTTCAACGGTTTTGCGGCATATGAGAAATCCCTAAGCCCCGGACCCATCGATTTTAGTCAAAAATGAAAATTTTAAAAGTGCCCCTATTTCTGCTTTGAACTTTAGTTACCATCCCAAAATGAATCCCTGAGATGAAAAAAGTTGATTTCGGAGCATGATTTTTGAACAGGAGCTTCAACGGTTTTGTGGCATACGAGAAATTCCCTAAGCCCCGGACCCATCGATTTTGGTCAAAAATGACAATTTTAAAAGTGCCCCTATTTCTGCTTTAAACTTTAGTTACCATCCCAAAATGAATCCCTGAGATGAAAAAAGTTGATTAAGGAGCATGATTTTTGAACAGGAGCTTCAACGGTTTTGTGGCATATGAGAAATTCCCTAAGCCCCGGACCCATCGATTTTGGTCAAAAATGAAAATTTTAAAAGTGCCCCTATTTCTGCTTTAAACTTTAGTTACCATCCCAAAATGAATCCCTGAGATGAAAAAAGTTGATTTTGGAGCATGATTTTTGAACAGGAGCTTCAACGGTTTTGTGGCATATGAGAAATTCCCTAAGCCCCGGACCCATCGATATTGGTCAAAAATGAAAATTTTAAAAGTGCCCCTATTTCTGCTTTAAACTTTAGTTACCATCCCAAAATGAATCCCTGAGATGAAAAAAGTTGATTTCGGAGCATGATTTTTGAACAGGAGCTTCAACGGTTTTGGGGCATATGAGAAATTCCCTAAGCCCCGGACCCATCGATTTTGGTCAAAAATGAAAATTTTAAAAGTGCCCCTATTTCTGCTTTAAACTTTAGTTACCATCCCAAAATGAATCCCTGAGATGAAAAAAGTTGATTTTGGAGCATGATTTTTGAACAGGAGCTTCAACGGTTTTGCGGCATATGAGAAATCCCTAAGCCCCGGACCCATCGATTTTAGTCAAAAATGAAAATTTTAAAAGTGCCCCTATTTCTGCTTTAAACTTTAGTTACCATCCCAAAATGAATCCCTGAGATGAAAAAAGTTGATTTCGGAGCATGATTTTTGAACAGGAGCTTCAACGGTTTTGTGGCATACGAGAAATTCCCTAAGCCCCGGACCCATCGATTTTGGTCAAAAATGACAATTTTAAAAGTGCCCCTATTTCTGCTTTAAACTTTAGTTACCATCCCAAAATGAATCCCTGAGATGAAAAAAGTTGATTTCGGAGCATGATTTTTGAACAGGAGCTTCAGCGGTTTTGGGGCATATGAGAAATTCCCTAAGCCCCGGACCCATCGATTTTGGTCAAAAATGAAAATTTTAAAAGTGCCCCTATTTCTGCTTTAAACTTTAGTTACCATCCCAAAATGAATCCCTGAGATGAAAAAAGTTGATTTCGGAGCATGATTTTTGAACAGGAGCTTCAACGGTTTTGTGGCATATGAGAAATTCCCTAAGCCCCGGACCCATCTATTTTGGTCAAAAATGAAAATTTTAAAAGTGCCCCTATTTCTGCTTTAAACTGTAGTTACCATCCCAAAATGAATCCCTGAGATGAAAAAAGTTGATTTTGGAGCATGATTTTTGAACAGGAGCTTCAACGGTTTTGGGGCATATGAGAAATTCCCTAAGCCCCGGACCCATCGATTTTGGTCAAAAATGAAAATTTTAAAAGTGCCCCTATTTCTGCTTTAAACTTTAGTTACCATCCCAAAATGAATCCCTGAGATGAAAAAAGTTGATTTTGGAGCATGATTTTTGAACAGGAGCTTCAACGGTTTTGGGGCATACGAGAAATTCCCTAAGCCCCGGACCCATCGATTTTGGTCAAAAATGAAAATTTTAAAAGTGCCCCTATTTCTGCTTTAAACTTTAGTTACCATCCCAAAATGAATCCCTGAGATGAAAAAAGTTTATTTTGGAGCATGATTTTTGAACAGGAGCTTCAACGGTTTTGCGGCATATGAGAAATCCCTAAGCCCCGGACCCATCGATTTTAGTCAAAAATGAAAATTTTAAAAGTGCCCCTATTTCTGCTTTAAACTTTAGTTACCATCCCAAAATGAATCCCTGAGATGAAAAAAGTTGATTTCGGAGCATGATTTTTGAACAGGAGCTTCAACGGTTTTGTGGCATATGAGAAATTCCCTAAGCCCCGGACCCATCGATTTTGGTCAAAAATGAAAATTTTAAAAGTGCCCCTATTTCTGCTTTAAACTTTAGTTACCATCCCAAAATGAATCCCTGAGATGAAAAAAGTTGATTTCGGAGCATGATTTTTGAACAGGAGCTTCAACGGTTTTGGGGCATATGAGAAATTCCCTAAGCCCCGGACCCATCGATTTTGGTCAAAAATGAAAATTTTAAAAGTGCCCCTATTTCTGCTTTAAACTTTAGTTACCATCCCAAAATGAATCCCTGAGATGAAAAAAGTTGATTTCGGAGCATGATTTTTGAACAGGAGCTTCAACGGTTTTGTGGCATATGAGAAATTCCCTAAGCCCCGGACCCATCGATTTTGGTCAAAAATGAAAATTTTAAAAGTGCCCCTATTTCTGCTTTAAACTTTAGTTACCATCCCAAAATGAATCCCTGAGATGAAAAAAGTTGATTTCGGAGCATGATTTTTGAACAGGAGCTTCAACGGTTTTGTGGCATATGAGAAATTCCCTAAGCCCCGGACCCATCTATTTTGGTCAAAAATGAAAATTTTAAAAGTGCCCCTATTTCTGCTTTAAACTTTAGTTACCATCCCAAAATGAATCCCTGAGATGAAAAAAGTTGATTTTGGAGCATGATTTTTGAACAGGAGCTTCAACGGTTTTGGGGCATACGAGAAATTCCCTAAGCCCCGGACCCATCGATTTTGGTCAAAAATGAAAATTTTAAAAGTGCCCCTATTTCTGCTTTAAACTTTAGTTACCATCCCAAAATGAATCCCTGAGATGAAAAAAGTTTATTTTGGAGCATGATTTTTGAACAGGAGCTTCAACGGTTTTGCGGCATATGAGAAATCCCTAAGCCCCGGACCCATCGATTTTAGTCAAAAATGAAAATTTTAAAAGTGCCCCTATTTCTGCTTTAAACTTTAGTTACCATCCCAAAATGAATCCCTGAGATGAAAAAAGTTGATTTCGGAGCATGATTTTTGAACAGGAGCTTCAACGGTTTTGGGACATATGAGAAATTCCCTAAGCCCCGGACCCATCGATTTTGGTCAAAAATGAAAATTTTAAAAGTGCCCCTATTTCTGCTTTAAACTTTAGTTACCATCCCAAAATGAATCCCTGAGATGAAAAAAGTTGATTTTGGAGCATGATTTTTGAACAGGAGCTTCAACGGTTTTGTGGCATATGAGAAATTCCCTAAGCCCCGGACCCATCGATTTTGGTCAAAAATGAAAATTTTAAAAGTGCCCCTATTTCTGCTTTAAACTGTAGTTACCATCCCAAAATGAATCCCTGAGATGAAAAAAGTTGATTTCGGAGCATGATTTTTGAACAGGAGCTTCAACGGTTTTGGGGCATATGAGAAATTCCCTAAGCCCCGGACCCATCGATTTTGGTCAAAAATGAAAATTTTAAAAGTGCCCCTATTTCTGCTTTAAACTTTAGTTACCATCCCAAAATGAATCCCTGAGATGAAAAAAGTTGATTTTGGAGCATGATTTTTGAACAGGAGCTTCAACGGTTTTGCGGCATATGAGAAATCCCTAAGCCCCGGACCCATCGATTTTAGTCAAAAATGAAAATTTTAAAAGTGCCCCTATTTCTGCTTTAAACTTTAGTTACCATCCCAAAATGAATCCCTGAGATGAAAAAAGTTGATTTCGGAGCATGATTTTTGAACAGGAGCTTCAACGGTTTTGTGGCATATGAGAAATTCCCTAAGCCCCGGACCCATCGATTTTGGTCAAAAATGAAAATTTTAAAAGTGCCCCTATTTCTGCTTTAAACTTTAGTTACCATCCCAAAATGAATCCCTGAGATGAAAAAAGTTGATTTCGGAGCATGATTTTTGAACAGGAGCTTCAACGGTTTTGTGGCATATGAGAAATTCCCTAAGCCCCGGACCCATCGATTTTGGTCAAAAATGAAAATTTTAAAAGTGCCCCTATTTCTGCTTTAAACTTTAGTTACCATCCCAAAATGAATCCCTGAGATGAAAAAAGTTGATTTTGGAGCATGATTTTTGAACAGGAGCTTCAACGGTTTTGTGGCATATGAGAAATTCCCTAAGCCCCGGACCCATCGATATTGGTCAAAAATGAAAATTTTAAAAGTGCCCCTATTTCTGCTTTAAACTTTAGTTACCATCCCAAAATGAATCCCTGAGATGAAAAAAGTTGATTTTGGAGCATGATTTTTGAACAGGAGCTTCAACGGTTTTGTGGCACATGAGAAATTCCCTAAGCCCCAGACCCATCGATTTTGGTCAAAAATGAAAATTTTAAAAGTGCCCCTATTTCTGCTTTAAACTTTAGTTACCATCCCAAAATGAATCCCTGAGATGAAAAAAGTTGATTTTGGAGCATGATTTTTGAACAGGAGCTTCAACGGTTTTGTGGCATATGAGAAATTCCCTAAGCCCCGGACCCATCGATTTTGGTCAAAAATGAAAATTTTAAAAGTGCCCCTATTTCTGCTTTAAACTTTAGTTACCATCCCAAAATGAATCCCTGAGATGAAAAAAGTTGATTTTGGAGCATGATTTTTGAACAGGAGCTTCAACGGTTTTGCGGCATATGAGAAATCCCTAAGCCCCGGACCCATCGATTTTGGTCAAAAATGAAAATTTTAAAAGTGCCCCTATTTCTGCTTTAAACTTTAGTTACCATCCCAAAATGAATCCCTGAGATGAAAAAAGTTGATTTCGGAGCATGATTTTTGAACAGGAGCTTCAACGGTTTTGGGGCATATGAGAAATTCCCTAAGCCCCGGACCCATCGATTTTGGTCAAAAATGAAAATTTTAAAAGTGCCCCTATTTCTGCTTTAAACTTTAGTTACCATCCCAAAATGAATCCCTGAGATGAAAAAAGTTGATTTTGGAGCATGATTTTTGAACAGGAGCTTCAACGGTTTTGTGGCATATGAGAAATTCCCTAAGCCCCGGACCCATCGATATTGGTCAAAAATGAAAATTTTAAAAGTGCCCCTATTTCTGCTTTAAACTTTAGTTACCATCCCAAAATGAATCCCTGAGATGAAAAAAGTTGATTTTGGAGCATGATTTTTGAACAGGAGCTTCAACGGTTTTGTGGCACATGAGAAATTCCCTAAGCCCCAGACCCATCGATTTTGGTCAAAAATGAAAATTTTAAAAGTGCCCCTATTTCTGCTTTAAACTTTAGTTACCATCCCAAAATGAATCCCTGAGATGAAAAAAGTTGATTTCGGAGCATGATTTTTGAACAGGAGCTTCAACGGTTTTGGGGCATATGAGAAATTCCCTAAGCCCCGGACCCATCGATTTTGGTCAAAAATGAAAATTTTAAAAGTGCCCCTATTTCTGCTTTAAACTTTAGTTACCATCCCAAAATGAATCCCTGAGATGAAAAAAGTTGATTTTGGAGCATGATTTTTGAACAGGAGCTTCAACGGTTTTGTGGCATATGAGAAATTCCCTAAGCCCCGGACCCATCGATTTTGGTCAAAAATGAAAATTTTAAAAGTGCCCCTATTTCTGCTTTAAACTGTAGTTACCATCCCAAAATGAATCCCTGAGATGAAAAAAGTTGATTTTGGAGCATGATTTTTGAACAGGAGCTTCAACGGTTATGGGGCATACGAGAAATTCCCTAAGCCCCGGACCCATCGATTTTGGTCAAAAATGAAAATTTTAAAAGTGCCCCTATTTCTGCTTTAAACTTTAGTTACCATCCCAAAATGAATCCCTGAGATGAAAAAAGTTGATTTTGGAGCATGATTTTTGAACAGGAGCTTCAACGGTTTTGCGGCATATGAGAAATCCCTAAGCCCCGGACCCATCGATTTTAGTCAAAAATGAAAATTTTAAAAGTGCCCCTATTTCTGCTTTAAACTTTAGTTACCATCCCAAAATGAATCCCAGAGATGAAAAAAGTTGATTTCGGAGCATGATTTTTGAACAGGAGCTTCAACGGTTTTGGGGCATATGAGAAATTCCCTAAGCCCCGGACCCATCGATTTTGGTCAAAAATGAAAATTTTAAAAGTGCCCCTATTTCTGCTTTAAACTTTAGTTACCATCCCAAAATGAATCCCTGAGATGAAAAAAGTTGATTTTGGAGCATGATTTTTGAACAGGAGCTTCAACGGTTTTGCGGCATATGAGAAATCCCCTAAGCCCCGGACCCATCGATTTTAGTCAAAAATGAAAATTTTAAAAGTGCCCCTATTTCTGCTTTAAACTTTAGTTACCATCCCAAAATGAATCCCTGAGATGAAAAAAGTTGATTTCGGAGCATGATTTTTGAACAGGAGCTTCAACGGTTTTGTGGCATATGAGAAATTCCCTAAGCCCCGGACCCATCGATTTTGGTCAAAAATGAAAATTTTAAAAGTGCCCCTATTTCTGCTTTAAACTTTAGTTACCATCCCAAAATGAATCCCTGAGATGAAAAAAGTTGATTTCGGAGCATGATTTTTGAACAGGAGCTTCAACGGTTTTGTGGCATATGAGAAATTCCCTAAGCCCCGGACCCATCGATTTTGGTCAAAAATGAAAATTTTAAAAGTGCCCCTATTTCTGCTTTAAACTTTAGTTACCATCCCAAAATGAATCCCTGAGATGAAAAAAGTTGATTTTGGAGCATGATTTTTGAACAGGAGCTTCAACGGTTTTGTGGCATATGAGAAATTCCCTAAGCCCCGGACCCATCGATATTGGTCAAAAATGAAAATTTTAAAAGTGCCCCTATTTCTGCTTTAAACTTTAGTTACCATCCCAAAATGAATCCCTGAGATGAAAAAAGTTGATTTTGGAGCATGATTTTTGAACAGGAGCTTCAACGGTTTTGTGGCACATGAGAAATTCCCTAAGCCCCAGACCCATCGATTTTGGTCAAAAATGAAAATTTTAAAAGTGCCCCTATTTCTGCTTTAAACTTTAGTTACCATCCCAAAATGAATCCCTGAGATGAAAAAAGTTGATTTTGGAGCATGATTTTTGAACAGGAGCTTCAACGGTTTTGTGGCATATGAGAAATTCCCTAAGCCCCGGACCCATCGATTTTGGTCAAAAATGAAAATTTTAAAAGTGCCCCTATTTCTGCTTTAAACTTTAGTTACCATCCCAAAATGAATCCCTGAGATGAAAAAAGTTGATTTTGGAGCATGATTTTTGAACAGGAGCTTCAACGGTTTTGCGGCATATGAGAAATCCCTAAGCCCCGGACCCATCGATTTTGGTCAAAAATGAAAATTTTAAAAGTGCCCCTATTTCTGCTTTAAACTTTAGTTACCATCCCAAAATGAATCCCTGAGATGAAAAAAGTTGATTTCGGAGCATGATTTTTGAACAGGAGCTTCAACGGTTTTGGGGCATATGAGAAATTCCCTAAGCCCCGGACCCATCGATTTTGGTCAAAAATGAAAATTTTAAAAGTGCCCCTATTTCTGCTTTAAACTTTAGTTACCATCCCAAAATGAATCCCTGAGATGAAAAAAGTTGATTTTGGAGCATGATTTTTGAACAGGAGCTTCAACGGTTTTGTGGCATATGAGAAATTCCCTAAGCCCCGGACCCATCGATATTGGTCAAAAATGAAAATTTTAAAAGTGCCCCTATTTCTGCTTTAAACTTTAGTTACCATCCCAAAATGAATCCCTGAGATGAAAAAAGTTGATTTTGGAGCATGATTTTTGAACAGGAGCTTCAACGGTTTTGTGGCACATGAGAAATTCCCTAAGCCCCAGACCCATCGATTTTGGTCAAAAATGAAAATTTTAAAAGTGCCCCTATTTCTGCTTTAAACTTTAGTTACCATCCCAAAATGAATCCCTGAGATGAAAAAAGTTGATTTCGGAGCATGATTTTTGAACAGGAGCTTCAACGGTTTTGGGGCATATGAGAAATTCCCTAAGCCCCGGACCCATCGATTTTGGTCAAAAATGAAAATTTTAAAAGTGCCCCTATTTCTGCTTTAAACTTTAGTTACCATCCCAAAATGAATCCCTGAGATGAAAAAAGTTGATTTTGGAGCATGATTTTTGAACAGGAGCTTCAACGGTTTTGTGGCATATGAGAAATTCCCTAAGCCCCGGACCCATCGATTTTGGTCAAAAATGAAAATTTTAAAAGTGCCCCTATTTCTGCTTTAAACTGTAGTTACCATCCCAAAATGAATCCCTGAGATGAAAAAAGTTGATTTTGGAGCATGATTTTTGAACAGGAGCTTCAACGGTTATGGGGCATACGAGAAATTCCCTAAGCCCCGGACCCATCGATTTTGGTCAAAAATGAAAATTTTAAAAGTGCCCCTATTTCTGCTTTAAACTTTAGTTACCATCCCAAAATGAATCCCTGAGATGAAAAAAGTTGATTTTGGAGCATGATTTTTGAACAGGAGCTTCAACGGTTTTGCGGCATATGAGAAATCCCTAAGCCCCGGACCCATCGATTTTAGTCAAAAATGAAAATTTTAAAAGTGCCCCTATTTCTGCTTTAAACTTTAGTTACCATCCCAAAATGAATCCCAGAGATGAAAAAAGTTGATTTCGGAGCATGATTTTTGAACAGGAGCTTCAACGGTTTTGGGGCATATGAGAAATTCCCTAAGCCCCGGACCCATCGATTTTGGTCAAAAATGAAAATTTTAAAAGTGCCCCTATTTCTGCTTTAAACTTTAGTTACCATCCCAAAATGAATCCCTGAGATGAAAAAAGTTGATTTTGGAGCATGATTTTTGAACAGGAGCTTCAACGGTTTTGTGGCATATGAGAAATTCCCTAAGCCCCGGACCCATCGATTTTGGTCAAAAATGAAAATTTTAAAAGTGCCCCTATTTCTGCTTTAAACTGTAGTTACCATCCCAAAATGAATCCCTGAGATGAAAAAAGTTGATTTCGGAGCATGATTTATGAACAGGAGCTTCAACGGTTTTGGGGCATATGAGAAATTCCCTAAGCCCCGGACCCATCGATTTTGGTCAAAAATGAAAATTTTAAAAGTGCCCCTATTTCTGCTTTAAACTTTAGTTACCATCCCAAAATGAATCCCTGAGATGAAAAAAGTTGATTTTGGAGCATGATTTTTGAACAGGAGCTTCAACGGTTTTGGGGCATACGAGAAATTCCCTAAGCCCCGGACCCATCGATTTTGGTCAAAAATGAAAATTTTAAAAGTGCCCCTATTTCTGCTTTAAACTTTAGTTACCATCCCAAAATGAATCCCTGAGATGAAAAAAGTTGATTTTGGAGCATGATTTTTGAACTGGAGCTTCAACGGTTTTGCGGCATATGAGAAATCCCTAAGCCCCGGACCCATCGATTTTAGTCAAAAATGAAAATTTTAAAAGTGCCCCTATTTCTGCTTTAAACTTTAGTTACCATCCCAAAATGAATCCCTGAAATGAAAAAAGTTGATTTCGGAGCATGATTTTTGAACAGGAGCTTCAACGGTTTTGGGACATATGAGAAATTCCCTAAGCCCCGGACCCATCGATTTTGGTCAAAAATGAAAATTTTAAAAGTGCCCCTATTTCTGCTTTAAACTTTAGTTACCATCCCAAAATGAATCCCTGAGATGAAAAAAGTTGATTTTGGAGCATGATTTTTGAACAGGAGCTTCAACGGTTTTGTGGCATATGAGAAATTCCCTAAGCCCCAGACCCATCGATTTTGGTCAAAAATGAAAATTTTAAAAGTGCCCCTATTTCTGCTTTAAACTGTAGTTACCATCCCAAAATGAATCCCTGAGATGAAAAAAGTTGATTTCGGAGCATGATTTTTGAACAGGAGCTTCAACGGTTTTGGGGCATATGAGAAATTCCCTAAGCCCTGGAACCATCGATTTTGGTCAAAAATGAAAATTTTAAAAGTGCCCCTATTTCTGCTTTAAACTTTAGTTACCATCCCAAAATGAATCCCTGAGATGAAAAAAGTTGATTTTGGAGCATGATTTTTGAACAGGAGCTTCAACGGTTTTGTGGCATATGAGAAATTCCCTAAGCCCCGGACCCATCGATATTGGTCAAAAATGAAAATTTTAAAAGTGCCCCTATTTCTGCTTTAAACTTTAGTTACCATCCCAAAATGAATCCCTAAGATGAAAAAAGTTGATTTTGGAGCATGATTTTTGAACAGGAGCTTCAACGGTTTTGTGGCACATGAGAAATTCCCTAAGCCCCAGACCCATTGATTTTGGTCAAAAATGAAAATTTTAAAAGTGCCCCTATTTCTGCTTTAAACTTTAGTTACCATCCCAAAATGAATCCCTGAGATGAAAAAAGTTGATTTCGGAGCATGATTTTTGAACAGGAGCTTCAACGGTTTTGGGGCATATGAGAAATTCCCTAAGCCCCGGACCCATCGATTTTGGTCAAAAATGAAAATTTTAAAAGTGCCCCTATTTCTGCTTTAAACTTTAGTTACCATCCCAAAATGAATCCCTGAGATGAAAAAAGTTGATTTTGGAGCATGATTTTTGAACAGGAGCTTCAACGGTTTTGTGGCATATGAGAAATTCCCTAAGCCCCGGACCCATCGATATTGGTCAAAAATGAAAATTTTAAAAGTGCCCCTATTTCTGCTTTAAACTTTAGTTACCATCCCAAAATGAATCCCTAAGATGAAAAAAGTTGATTTTGGAGCATGATTTTTGAACAGGAGCTTCAACGGTTTTGTGGCACATGAGAAATTCCCTAAGCCCCAGACCCATCGATTTTGGTCAAAAATGAAAATTTTAAAAGTGCCCCTATTTCTGCTTTAAACTTTAGTTACCATCCCAAAATGAATCCCTGAGATGAAAAAAGTTGATTTCGGAGCATGATTTTTGAACAGGAGCTTCAACGGTTTTGGGGCATATGAGAAATTCCCTAAGCCCCGGACCCATCGATTTTGGTCAAAAATGAAAATTTTAAAAGTGCCCCTATTTCTGCTTTAAACTTTAGTTACCATCCCAAAATGAATCCCTGAGATGAAAAAAGTTGATTTTGGAGCATGATTTTTGAACAGGAGCTTCAACGGTTTTGTGGCATATGAGAAATTCCCTAAGCCTCGGACCCATCGATTTTGGTCAAAAATGAAAATTTTAAAAGTGCCCCTATTTCTGCTTTAAACTGTAGTTACCATCCCAAAATGAATCCCTGAGATGAAAAAAGTTGATTTCGGAGCATGATTTTTGAACAGGAGCTTCAACGGTTTTGGGGCATATGAGAAATTCCCTAAGCCCCGGACCCATCGATTTTGGTCAAAAATGAAAATTTTAAAAGTGCCCCTATTTCTGCTTTAAACTTTAGTTACCATCCCAAAATGAATCCCTGAGATGAAAAAAGTTGATTTTGGAGCATGATTTTTGAACAGGAGCTTCAACGGTTTTGGGGCATACGAGAAATTCCCTAAGCCCCGGACCCATCGATTTTGGTCAAAAATGAAAATTTTAAAAGTGCCCCTATTTCTGCTTTAAACTTTAGTTACCATCCCAAAATGAATCCCTGAGATGAAAAAAGTTGATTTCGGAGCATGATTTTTGAACAGGAGCTTCAACGGTTTTGGGGCATATGAGAAATTCCCTAAGCCCTGGAACCATCGATTTTGGTCAAAAATGAAAATTTTAAAAGTGCCCCTATTTCTGCTTTAAACTTTAGTTACCATCCCAAAATGAATCCCTGAGATGAAAAAAGTTGATTTTGGAGCATGATTTTTGAACAGGAGCTTCAACGGTTTTGTGGCATATGAGAAATTCCCTAAGCCCCGGACCCATCGATATTGGTCAAAAATGAAAATTTTAAAAGTGCCCCTATTTCTGCTTTAAACTTTAGTTACCATCCCAAAATGAATCCCTAAGATGAAAAAAGTTGATTTTGGAGCATGATTTTTGAACAGGAGCTTCAACGGTTTTGTGGCACATGAGAAATTCCCTAAGCCCCAGACCCATCGATTTTGGTCAAAAATGAAAATTTTAAAAGTGCCCCTATTTCTGCTTTAAACTTTAGTTACCATCCCAAAATGAATCCCTGAGATGAAAAAAGTTGATTTCGGAGCATGATTTTTGAACAGGAGCTTCAACGGTTTTGGGGCATATGAGAAATTCCCTAAGCCCCGGACCCATCGATTTTGGTCAAAAATGAAAATTTTAAAAGTGCCCCTATTTCTGCTTTAAACTGTAGTTACCATCCCAAAATGAATCCCTGAGATGAAAAAAGTTGATTTTGGAGCATGATTTTTGAACAGGAGCTTCAACGGTTTTGTGGCATATGAGAAATTCCCTAAGCCCCGGACCCATTGATTTTGGTCAAAAATGAAAATTTTAAAAGTGCCCCTATTTCTGCTTTAAACTGTAGTTACCATCCCAAAATGAATCCCTGAGATGAAAAAAGTTGATTTCGGAGCATGATTTTTGAACAGGAGCTTCAACGGTTTTGGGGTATATGAGAAATTCCCTAAGCCCCGGACCCATCGATTTTGGTCAAAAATGAAAATTTTAAAAGTGCCCCTATTTCTGCTTTAAACTTTAGTTACCATCCCAAAATGAATCCCTGAGATGAAAAAAGTTGATTTCGGAGCATGATTTTTGAACAGGAGCTTCAACGGTTTTGGGGCATATGAGAAATTCCCTAAGCCCCGGACCCATCGATTTTGGTCAAAAATGAAAATTTTAAAAGTGCCCCTATTTCTGCTTTAAACTTTAGTTACCATCCCAAAATGAATCCCTGAGATGAAAAAAGTTGATTTTGGAGCATGATTTTTGAACAGGAGCTTCAACGGTTTTGGGGCATACGAGAAATTCCCTAAGCCCCGGACCCATCGATTTTGGTCAAAAATGAAAATTTTAAAAGTGCCCCTATTTCTGCTTTAAACTTTAGTTACCATCCCAAAATGAATCCCTGAGATGAAAAAAGTTGATTTTGGAGCATGATTTTTGAACAGGAGCTTCAACGGTTTTGCGGCATATGAGAAATCCCTAAGCCCCGGACCCATCGATTTTAGTCAAAAATGAAAATTTTAAAAGTGCCCCTATTTCTGCTTTAAACTTTAGTTACCATCCCAAAATGAATCCCAGAGATGAAAAAAGTTGATTTCGGAGCATGATTTTTGAACAGGAGCTTCAACGGTTTTGGGGCATATGAGAAATTCCCTAAGCCCCGGACCCATCGATTTTGGTCAAAAATGAAAATTTTAAAAGTGCCCCTATTTCTGCTTTAAACTTTAGTTACCATCCCAAAATGAATCCCTGAGATGAAAAAAGTTGATTTTGGAGCATGATTTTTGAACAGGAGCTTCAACGGTTTTGTGGCATATGAGAAATTCCCTAAGCCCCGGACCCATCGATTTTGGTCAAAAATGAAAATTTTAAAAGTGCCCCTATTTCTGCTTTAAACTGTAGTTACCATCCCAAAATGAATCCCTGAGATGAAAAAAGTTGATTTCGGAGCATGATTTTTGAACAGGAGCTTCAACGGTTTTGGGGCATATGAGAAATTCCCTAAGCCCCGGACCCATCGATTTTGGTCAAAAATGAAAATTTTAAAAGTGCCCCTATTTCTGCTTTAAACTTTAGTTACCATCCCAAAATGAATCCCTGAGATGAAAAAAGTTGATTTTGGAGCATGATTTTTGAACAGGAGCTTCAACGGTTTTGTGGCATATGAGAAATTCCCTAAGCCCCGGCCCCATCGATATTGGTCAAAAATGAAAATTTTAAAAGTGCCCCTATTTCTGCTTTAAACTTTAGTTACCATCCCAAAATGAATCCCTAAGATGAAAAAAGTTGATTTTGGAGCATGATTTTTGAACAGGAGCTTCAACGGTTTTGTGGCACATGAGAAATTCCCTAAGCCCCAGACCCATCGATTTTGGTCAAAAATGAAAATTTTAAAAGTGCCCCTATTTCTGCTTTAAACTTTAGTTACCATCCCAAAATGAATCCCTGAGATGAAAAAAGTTGATTTCGGAGCATGATTTTTGAACAGGAGCTTCAACGGTTTTGGGGCATATGAGAAATTCCCTAAGCCCCAGACCCATCGATTTTGGTCAAAAATGAAAATTTTAAAAGTGCCCCTATTTCTGCTTTAAACTTTAGTTACCATCCCAAAATGAATCCCTGAGATGAAAAAAGTTGATTTTGGAGCATGATTTTTGAACAGGAGCTTCAACGGTTTTGCGGCATATGAGAAATCCCTAAGCCCCGGACCCATCGATTTTAGTCAAAAATGAAAATTTTAAAAGTGCCCCTATTTCTGCATTAAACTTTAGTTACCATCCCAAAATAAATCCCAGAGATGAAAAAAGTTGATTTCGGAGCATGATTTTTGAACAGGAGCTTCAACGGTTTTGGGGCATATGAGAAATTCCCTAAGCCCCGGACCCATCGATTTTGGTCAAAAATGAAAATTTTAAAAGTGCCCCTATTTCTGCTTTAAACTTTAGTTACCATCCCAAAATGAATCCCTGAGATGAAAAAAGTTGATTTTGGAGCATGATTTTTGAACAGGAGCTTCAACGGTTTTGTGGCATATGAGAAATTCCCTAAGCCCCGGACCCATCGATTTTGGTCAAAAATGAAAATTTTAAAAGTGCCCCTATTTCTGCTTTAAACTGTAGTTACCATCCCAAAATGAATCCCTGAGATGAAAAAAGTTGATTTCGGAGCATGATTTTTGAACAGGAGCTTCAACGGTTTTGGGGCATATGAGAAATTCCCTAAGCCCCGGACCCATCGATTTTGGTCAAAAATGAAAATTTTAAAAGTGCCCCTATTTCTGCTTTAAACTTTAGTTACCATCCCAAAATGAATCCCTGAGATGAAAAAAGTTGATTTTGGAGCATGATTTTTGAACAGGAGCTTCAACGGTTTTGCGGCATATGAGAAATCCCTAAGCCCCGGACCCATCGATTTTAGTCAAAAATGAAAATTTTAAAAGTGCCCCTATTTCTGCTTTAAACTTTAGTTACCATCCCAAAATGAATCCCTGAGATGAAAAAAGTTGATTTCGGAGCATGATTTTTGAACAGGAGCTTCAACGGTTTTGGGGCATATGAGAAATTCCCTAAGCCCCGGACCCATCGATTTTGGTCAAAAATGAAAATTTTAAAAGTGCCCCTATTTCTGCTTTAAACTTTAGTTACCATCCCAAAATGAATCCCTGAGATGAAAAAAGTTGATTTTGGAGCATGATTTTTGAACAGGAGCTTCAACGGTTTTGTGGCATATGAGAAATTCCCTAAGCCCCGGACCCATCGATTTTGGTCAAAAATGAAAATTTTAAAAGTGCCCCTATTTCTGCTTTAAACTGTAGTTACCATCCCAAAATGAATCCCTGAGATGAAAAAAGTTGATTTCGGAGCATGATTTTTGAACAGGAGCTTCAACGGTTTTGGGGCATATGAGAAATTCCCTAAGCCCCGGACCCATCGATTTTGGTCAAAAATGAAAATTTTAAAAGTGCCCCTATTTCTGCTTTAAACTTTAGTTACCATCCCAAAATGAATCCCTGAGATGAAAAAAGTTGATTTTGGAGCATGATTTTTGAACAGGAGCTTCAACGGTTTTGTGGCACATGAGAAATTCCCTAAGCCCCAGACCCATCGATTTTGGTCAAAAATGAAAATTTTAAAAGTGCCCCTATTTCTGCTTTAAACTTTAGTTACCATCCCAAAATGAATCCCTGAGATGAAAAAAGTTGATTTTGGAGCATGATTTTTGAACAGGAGCTTCGACGGTTTTGTGGCATATGAGAAATTCCCTAAGCCCCGGACCCATCGATTTTGGTCAAAAATGAAAATTTTAAAAGTGCCCCTATTTCTGCTTTAAACTTTAGTTACCATCCCAAAATGAATCCCTGAGATGAAAAAAGTTGATTTCGGAGCATGATTTTTGAACAGGAGCTTCAACGGTTTTGGGGCATATGAGAAATTCCCTAAGCCCCGGACCCATCGATTTTGGTCAAAAATGAAAATTTTAAAAGTGCCCCTATTTCTGCTTTAAACTTTAGTTACCATCCCAAAATGAATCCCTGAGATGAAAAAAGTTGATTTTGGAGCATGATTTTTGAACAGGAGCTTCAACGGTTTTGTGGCATATGAGAAATTCCCTAAGCCCCGGACCCATCGATTTTGGTCAAAAATGAAAATTTTAAAAGTGCCCCTATTTCTGCTTTAAACTGTAGTTACCATCCCAAAATGAATCCCTGAGATGAAAAAAGTTGATTTCGGAGCATGATTTTTGAACAGGAGCTTCAACGGTTTTGGGGCATATGAGAAATTCCCTAAGCCCCGGACCCATCGATTTTAGTCAAAAATGAAAATTTTAAAAGTGCCCCTATTTCTGCTTTAAACTTTAGTTACCATCCCAAAATGAATCCCTGAGATGAAAAAAGTTGATTTCGGAGCATGATTTTTGAACAGGAGCTTCAACGGTTTTGGGGCATATGAGAAATTCCCTAAGCCCCGGACCCATCGATTTTGGTCAAAAATGAAAATTTTAAAAGTGCCCCTATTTCTGCTTTAAACTTTAGTTACCATCCCAAAATGAATCCCTGAGATGAAAAAAGTTGATTTTGGAGCATGATTTTTGAACAGGAGCTTCAACGGTTTTGTGGCATATGAGAAATTCCCTAAGCCCCGGACCCATCGATTTTGGTCAAAAATGAAAATTTTAAAAGTGCCCCTATTTCTGCTTTAAACTGTAGTTACCATCCCAAAATGAATCCCTGAGATGAAAAAAGTTGATTTCGGAGCATGATTTTTGAACAGGAGCTTCAACGGTTTTGGGGCATATGAGAAATTCCCTAAGCCCCGGACCCATCGATTTTAGTCAAAAATGAAAATTTTAAAAGTGCCCCTATTTCTGCTTTAAACTTTAGTTACCATCCCAAAATGAATCCCTGAGATGAAAAAAGTTGATTTCGGAGCATGATTTTTGAACAGGAGCTTCAACGGTTTTGGGGCATATGAGAAATTCCCTAAGCCCCGGACCCATCGATTTTGGTCAAAAATGAAAATTTTAAAAGTGCCCATATTTCTGCTTTAAACTTTAGTTACCATCCCAAAATGAATCCCTGAGATGAAAAAAGTTGATTTTGGAGCATGATTTTTGAACAGGAGCTTCAACGGTTTTGCGGCATATGAGAAATCCCTAAGCCCCGGACCCATTGATTTTAGTCAAAAATGAAAATTTTAAAAGTGCCCCTATTTCTGCTTTAAACTTTAGTTACCATCCCAAAATGAATCCCTGAGATGAAAAAAGTTGATTTCGGAGCATGATTTTTGAACAGGAGCTTCAACGGTTTTGTGGCATATGAGAAATTCCCTAAGCCCCGGACCCATCGATTTTGGTCAAAAATGAAAATTTTAAAAGTGCCCCTATTTCTGCTTTAAACTTTAGTTACCATCCCAAAATGAATCCCTGAGATGAAAAAAGTTGATTTTGGAGCATGATTTTTGAACAGGAGCTTCAACGGTTTTGCGGCATATGAGAAATCCCTAAGCCCCGGACCCATCGATTTTAGTCAAAAATGAAAATTTTAAAAGTGCCCCTATTTCTGCTTTAAACTTTAGTTACCATCCCAAAATGAATCCCAGAGATGAAAAAAGTTGATTTCGGAGCATGAATTTTGAACAGGAGCTTCAACGGTTTTGGGGCATATGAGAAATTCCCTAAGCCCCGGACCCATCGATTTTGGTCAAAAATGAAAATTTTAAAAGTGCCCCTATTTCTGCTTTAAACTGTAGTTACCATCCCAAAATGAATCCCTGAGATGAAAAAAGTTGATTTCGGAGCATGATTTTTGAACAGGAGCTTCAACGGTTTTGCGGCATATGAGAAATCCCTAAGCCCCGGACCCATCGATTTTAGTCAAAAATGAAAATTTTAAAAGTGCCCCTATTTCTGCTTTAAACTTTAGTTACCATCCCAAAATGAATCCCTGAGATGAAAAAAGTTGATTTCGGAGCATGATTTTTGAACAGGAGCTTCAACGGTTTTGGGGCATATGAGAAATTCCCTAAGCCCCGGACCCATCGATTTTGGTCAAAAATGAAAATTTTAAAAGTGCCCCTATTTCTGCTTTAAACTTTAGTTACCATCCCAAAATGAATCCCTGAGATGAAAAAAGTTGATTTTGGAGCATGATTTTTGAACAGGAGCTTCAACGGTTTTGTGGCATATGAGAAATTCCCTAAGCCCCGGACCCATCGATTTTGGTCAAAAATGAAAATTTTAAAAGTGCCCATATTTCTGCTTTAAACTGTAGTTACCATCCCAAAATGAATCCCTGAGATGAAAAAAGTTGATTTCGGAGCATGATTTTTGAACAGGAGCTTCAACGGTTTTGGGGCATATGAGAAATTCCCTAAGCCCCGGACCCATCGATTTTGGTCAAAAATGAAAATTTTAAAAGTGCCCCTATTTCTGCTTTAAACTTTAGTTACCATCCCAAAATGAATCCCTGAGATGAAAAAAGTTGATTTTGGAGCATGATTTTTGAACAGGAGCTTCAACGGTTTTGTGGCATATGAGAAATTCCCTAAGCCCCGGCCCCATCGATATTGGTCAAAAATGAAAATTTTAAAAGTGCCCCTATTTCTGCTTTAAACTTTAGTTACCATCCCAAAATGAATCCCTAAGATGAAAAAAGTTGATTTTGGAGCATGATTTTTGAACAGGAGCTTCAACGGTTTTGTGGCACATGAGAAATTCCCTAAGCCCCAGACCCATCGATTTTGGTCAAAAATGAAAATTTTAAAAGTGCCCCTATTTCTGCTTTAAACTTTAGTTACCATCCCAAAATGAATCCCTGAGATGAAAAAAGTTGATTTCGGAGCATGATTTTTGAACAGGAGCTTCAACGGTTTTGGGGCATATGAGAAATTCCCTAAGCCCCGGACCCATCGATTTTGGTCAAAAATGAAAATTTTAAAAGTGCCCCTATTTCTGCTTTAAACTTTAGTTACCATCCCAAAATGAATCCCTGAGATGAAAAAAGTTGATTTTGGAGCATGATTTTTGAACAGGAGCTTCAACGGTTTTGGGGCATATGAGAAATTCCCTAAGCCCCAGACCCATCGATTTTGGTCAAAAATGAAAATTTTAAAAGTGCCCCTATTTCTGCTTTAAACTTTAGTTACCATCCCAAAATGAATCCCTGAGATGAAAAAAGTTGATTTTGGAGCATGATTTTTGAACAGGAGCTTCAACGGTTTTGCGGCATATGAGAAATCCCTAAGCCCCGGACCCATCGATTTTAGTCAAAAATGAAAATTTTAAAAGTGCCCCTATTTCTGCATTAAACTTTAGTTACCATCCCAAAATAAATCCCAGACATGAAAAAAGTTGATTTCGGAGCATGATTTTTGAACAGGAGCTTCAACGGTTTTGGGGCATATGAGAAATTCCCTAAGCCCCGGACCCATCGATTTTGGTCAAAAATGAAAATTTTAAAAGTGCCCCTATTTCTGCTTTAAACTTTAGTTACCATCCCAAAATGAATCCCTGAGATGAAAAAAGTTGATTTTGGAGCATGATTTTTGAACAGGAGCTTCAACGGTTTTGTGGATTATGAGAAATTCCCTAAGCCCCGGACCCATCGATTTTGGTCAAAAATGAAAATTTTAAAAGTGCCCCTATTTCTGCTTTAAACTGTAGTTACCATCCCAAAATGAATCCCTGAGATGAAAAAAGTTGATTTCGGAGCATGATTTTTGAACAGGAGCTTCAACGGTTTTGGGGCATATGAGAAATTCCCTAAGCCCCAGACCCATCGATTTTGGTCAAAAATGAAAATTTTAAAAGTGCCCCTATTTCTGCTTTAAACTTTAGTTACCATCCCAAAATGAATCCCTGAGATGAAAAAAGTTGATTTTGGAGCATGATTTTTGAACAGGAGCTTCAACGGTTTTGCGGCATATGAGAAATCCCTAAGCCCCGGACCCATCGATTTTAGTCAAAAATGAAAATTTTAAAAGTGCCCCTATTTCTGCATTAAACTTTAGTTACCATCCCAAAATAAATCCCAGACATGAAAAAAGTTGATTTCGGAGCATGATTTTTGAACAGGAGCTTCAACGGTTTTGGGGCATATGAGAAATTCCCTAAGCCCCGGACCCATCGATTTTGGTCAAAAATGAAAATTTTAAAAGTGCCCCTATTTCTGCTTTAAACTTTAGTTACCATCCCAAAATGAATCCCTGAGATGAAAAAAGTTGATTTTGGAGCATGATTTTTGAACAGGAGCTTCAACGGTTTTGTGGCATATGAGAAATTCCCTAAGCCCCGGACCCATCGATTTTGGTCAAAAATGAAAATTTTAAAAGTGCCCCTATTTCTGCTTTAAACTGTAGTTACCATCCCAAAATGAATCCCTGAGATGAAAAAAGTTGATTTCGGAGCATGATTTTTGAACAGGAGCTTCAACGGTTTTGGGGCATATGAGAAATTCCCTAAGCCCCGGACCCATCGATTTTGGTCAAAAATGAAAATTTTAAAAGTGCCCCTATTTCTGCTTTAAACTTTAGTTACCATCCCAAAATGAATCCCTGAGATGAAAAAAGTTGATTTTGGAGCATGATTTTTGAACAGGAGCTTCAACGGTTTTGCGGCATATGAGAAATCCCTAAGCCCCGGACCCATCGATTTTAGTCAAAAATGAAAATTTTAAAAGTGCCCCTATTTCTGCTTTAAACTTTAGTTACCATCCCAAAATGAATCCCTGAGATGAAAAAAGTTGATTTCGGAGCATGATTTTTGAACAGGAGCTTCAACGGTTTTGGGGCATATGAGAAATTCCCTAAGCCCCGGACCCATCAATTTTGGTCAAAAATGAAAATTTTAAAAGTGCCCCTATTTCTGCTTTAAACTTTAGTTACCATCCCAAAATGAATCCCTGAGATGAAAAAAGTTGATTTTGGAGCATGATTTTTGAACAGGAGCTTCAACGGTTTTGTGGCATATGAGAAATTCCCTAAGCCCCGGACCCATCGATTTTGGTCAAAAATGAAAATTTTAAAAGTGCCCCTATTTCTGCTTTAAACTGTAGTTACCATCCCAAAATGAATCCCTGAGATGAAAAAAGTTGATTTCGGAGCATGATTTTTGAACAGGAGCTTCAACGGTTTTGGGGCATATGAGAAATTCCCTAAGCCCCGGACCCATCGATTTTGGTCAAAAATGAAAATTTTAAAAGTGCCCCTATTTCTGCTTTAAACTTTAGTTACCATCCCAAAATGAATCCCTGAGATGAAAAAAGTTGATTTTGGAGCATGATTTTTGAACAGGAGCTTCAACGGTTTTGTGGCACATGAGAAATTCCCTAAGCCCCAGACCCATCGATTTTGGTCAAAAATGAAAATTTTAAAAGTGCCCCTATTTCTGCTTTAAACTTTAGTTACCATCCCAAAATGAATCCCTGAGATGAAAAAAGTTGATTTTGGAGCATGATTTTTGAACAGGAGCTTCGACGGTTTTGTGGCATATGAGAAATTCCCTAAGCCCCGGACCCATCGATTTTGGTCAAAAATGAAAATTTTAAAAGTGCCCCTATTTCTGCTTTAAACTTTAGTTACCATCCCAAAATGAATCCCTGAGATGAAAAAAGTTGATTTTGGAGCATGATTTTTGAACAGGAGCTTCAACGGTTTTGTGGCATATGAGAAATTCCCTAAGCCCCGGACCCATCGATTTTGGTCAAAAATGAAAATTTTAAAAGTGCCCCTATTTCTGCTTTAAACTGTAGTTACCATCCCAAAATGAATCCCTGAGATGAAAAAAGTTGATTTCGGAGCATGATTTTTGAACAGGAGCTTCAACGGTTTTGGGGCATATGAGAAATTCCCTAAGCCCCGGACCCATCGATTTTAGTCAAAAATGAAAATTTTAAAAGTGCCCCTATTTCTGCTTTAAACTTTAGTTACCATCCCAAAATGAATCCCTGAGATGAAAAAAGTTGATTTCGGAGCATGATTTTTGAACAGGAGCTTCAACGGTTTTGGGGCATATGAGAAATTCCCTAAGCCCCAGACCCATCGATTTTGGTCAAAAATGAAAATTTTAAAAGTGCCCCTATTTCTGCTTTAAACTTTAGTTACCATCCCAAAATGAATCCCTGAGATGAAAAAAGTTGATTTCGGAGCATGATTTTTGAACAGGAGCTTCAACGGTTTTGCGGCATATGAGAAATCCCTAAGCCCCGGACCCATCGATTTTAGTCAAAAATGAAAATTTTAAAAGTGCCCCTATTTCTGCATTAAACTTTAGTTACCATCCCAAAATAAATCCCAGAGATGAAAAAAGTTGATTTCGGAGCATGATTTTTGAACAGGAGCTTCAACGGTTTTGGGGCATATGAGAAATTCCCTAAGCCCCGGACCCATCGATTTTGGTCAAAAATGAAAATTTTAAAAGTGCCCCTATTTCTGCTTTAAACTTTAGTTACCATCCCAAAATGAATCCCTGAGATGAAAAAAGTTGATTTTGGAGCATGATTTTTGAACAGGAGCTTCAACGGTTTTGTGGCATATGAGAAATTCCCTAAGCCCCGGACCCATCGATTTTGGTCAAAAATGAAAATTTTAAAAGTGCCCCTATTTCTGCTTTAAACTGTAGTTACCATCCCAAAATGAATCCCTGAGATGAAAAAAGTTGATTTCGGAGCATGATTTTTGAACAGGAGCTTCAACGGTTTTGGGGCATATGAGAAATTCCCTAAGCCCCGGACCCATCGATTTTGGTAAAAAATGAAAATTTTAAAAGTGCCCCTATTTCTGCTTTAAACTTTAGTTACCATCCCAAAATGAATCCCTGAGATGAAAAAAGTTGATTTTGGAGCATGATTTTTGAACAGGAGCTTCAACGGTTTTGGGGCATATGAGAAATTCCCTAAGCCCCGGACCCATCGATTTTGGTCAAAAATGAAAATTTTAAAAGTGCCCCTATTTCTGCTTTAAACTTTAGTTACCATCCCAAAATGAATCCCTGAGATGAAAAAAGTTGATTTTGGAGCATGATTTTTGAACAGGAGCTTCAACGGTTTTGTGGCACATGAGAAATTCCCTAAGCCCCAGACCCATCGATTTTGGTCAAAAATGAAAATTTTAAAAGTGCCCCTATTTCTGCTTTAAACTTTAGTTACCATCCCAAAATGAATCCCTGAGATGAAAAAAGTTGATTTTGGAGCATGATTTTTGAACAGGAGCTTCGACGGTTTTGTGGCATATGAGAAATTCCCTAAGCCCCGGACCCATCGATTTTGGTCAAAAATGAAAATTTTAAAAGTGCCCCTATTTCTGCTTTAAACTTTAGTTACCATCCCAAAATGAATCCCTGAGATGAAAAAAGTTGATTTCGGAGCATGATTTTTGAACAGGAGCTTCAACGGTTTTGGGGCATATGAGAAATTCCCTAAGCCCCGGACCCATCGATTTTGGTCAAAAATGAAAATTTTAAAAGTGCCCCTATTTCTGCTTTAAACTTTAGTTACCATCCCAAAATGAATCCCTGAGATGAAAAAAGTTGATTTTGGAGCATGATTTTTGAACAGGAGCTTCAACGGTTTTGTGGCATATGAGAAATTCCCTAAGCCCCGGACCCATCGATTTTGGTCAAAAATGAAAATTTTAAAAGTGCCCCTATTTCTGCTTTAAACTGTAGTTACCATCCCAAAATGAATCCCTGAGATGAAAAAAGTTGATTTCGGAGCATGATTTTTGAACAGGAGCTTCAACGGTTTTGGGGCATATGAGAAATTCCCTAAGCCCCGGACCCATCGATTTTAGTCAAAAATGAAAATTTTAAAAGTGCCCCTATTTCTGCTTTAAACTTTAGTTACCATCCCAAAATGAATCCCTGAGATGAAAAAAGTTGATTTCGGAGCATGATTTTTGAACAGGAGCTTCAACGGTTTTGGGGCATATGAGAAATTCCCTAAGCCCCGGACCCATCGATTTTGGTCAAAAATGAAAATTTTAAAAGTGCCCATATTTCTGCTTTAAACTTTAGTTACCATCCCAAAATGAATCCCTGAGATGAAAAAAGTTGATTTTGGAGCATGATTTTTGAACAGGAGCTTCAACGGTTTTGCGGCATATGAGAAATCCCTAAGCCCCGGACCCATTGATTTTAGTCAAAAATGAAAATTTTAAAAGTGCCCCTATTTCTGCTTTAAACTTTAGTTACCATCCCAAAATGAATCCCTGAGATGAAAAAAGTTGATTTCGGAGCATGATTTTTGAACAGGAGCTTCAACGGTTTTGTGGCATATGAGAAATTCCCTAAGCCCCGGACCCATCGATTTTGGTCAAAAATGAAAATTTTAAAAGTGCCCCTATTTCTGCTTTAAACTTTAGTTACCATCCCAAAATGAATCCCTGAGATGAAAAAAGTTGATTTTGGAGCATGATTTTTGAACAGGAGCTTCAACGGTTTTGCGGCATATGAGAAATCCCTAAGCCCCGGACCCATCGATTTTAGTCAAAAATGAAAATTTTAAAAGTGCCCCTATTTCTGCTTTAAACTTTAGTTACCATCCCAAAATGAATCCCAGAGATGAAAAAAGTTGATTTCGGAGCATGATTTTTGAACAGGAGCTTCAACGGTTTTGGGGCATATGAGAAATTCCCTAAGCCCCGGACCCATCGATTTTGGTCAAAAATGAAAATTTTAAAAGTGCCCCTATTTCTGCTTTAAACTTTAGTTACCATCCCAAAATGAATCCCTGAGATGAAAAAAGTTGATTTTGGAGCATGATTTTTGAACAGGAGCTTCAACGGTTTTGTGGCATATGAGAAATTCCCTAAGCCCCGGACCCATCGATTTTGGTCAAAAATGAAAATTTTAAAAGTGCCCCTATTTCTGCTTTAAACTGTAGTTACCATCCCAAAATGAATCCCTGAGATGAAAAAAGTTGATTTCGGAGCATGATTTTTGAACAGGAGCTTCAACGGTTTTGCGGCATATGAGAAATCCCTAAGCCCCGGACCCATCGATTTTAGTCAAAAATGAAAATTTTAAAAGTGCCCCTATTTCTGCTTTAAACTTTAGTTACCATCCCAAAATGAATCCCTGAGATGAAAAAAGTTGATTTCGGAGCATGATTTTTGAACAGGAGCTTCAACGGTTTTGGGGCATATGAGAAATTCCCTAAGCCCCGGACCCATCGATTTTGGTCAAAAATGAAAATTTTAAAAGTGCCCCTATTTCTGCTTTAAACTTTAGTTACCATCCCAAAATGAATCCCTGAGATGAAAAAAGTTGATTTTGGAGCATGATTTTTGAACAGGAGCTTCAACGGTTTTGTGGCATATGAGAAATTCCCTAAGCCCCGGACCCATCGATTTTGGTCAAAAATGAAAATTTTAAAAGTGCCCCTATTTCTGCTTTAAACTGTAGTTACCATCCCAAAATGAATCCCTGAGATGAAAAAAGTTGATTTCGGAGCATGATTTTTGAACAGGAGCTTCAACGGTTTTGGGGCATATGAGAAATTCCCTAAGCCCCGGACCCATCGATTTTGGTCAAAAATGAAAATTTTAAAAGTGCCCCTATTTCTGCTTTAAACTTTAGTTACCATCCCAAAATGAATCCCTGAGATGAAAAAAGTTGATTTTGGAGCATGATTTTTGAACAGGAGCTTCAACGGTTTTGTGGCATATGAGAAATTCCCTAAGCCCCGGCCCCATCGATATTGGTCAAAAATGAAAATTTTAAAAGTGCCCCTATTTCTGCTTTAAACTTTAGTTACCATCCCAAAATGAATCCCTAAGATGAAAAAAGTTGATTTTGGAGCATGATTTTTGAACAGGAGCTTCAACGGTTTTGTGGCACATGAGAAATTCCCTAAGCCCCAGACCCATCGATTTTGGTCAAAAATGAAAATTTTAAAAGTGCCCCTATTTCTGCTTTAAACTTTAGTTACCATCCCAAAATGAATCCCTGAGATGAAAAAAGTTGATTTCGGAGCATGATTTTTGAACAGGAGCTTCAACGGTTTTGGGGCATATGAGAAATTCCCTAAGCCCCGGACCCATCGATTTTGGTCAAAAATGAAAATTTTAAAAGTGCCCCTATTTCTGCTTTAAACTTTAGTTACCATCCCAAAATGAATCCCTGAGATGAAAAAAGTTGATTTTGGAGCATGATTTTTGAACAGGAGCTTCAACGGTTTTGGGGCATATGAGAAATTCCCTAAGCCCCAGACCCATCGATTTTGGTCAAAAATGAAAATTTTAAAAGTGCCCCTATTTCTGCTTTAAACTTTAGTTACCATCCCAAAATGAATCCCTGAGATGAAAAAAGTTGATTTTGGAGCATGATTTTTGAACAGGAGCTTCAACGGTTTTGCGGCATATGAGAAATCCCTAAGCCCCGGACCCATCGATTTTAGTCAAAAATGAAAATTTTAAAAGTGCCCCTATTTCTGCATTAAACTTTAGTTACCATCCCAAAATAAATCCCAGACATGAAAAAAGTTGATTTCGGAGCATGATTTTTGAACAGGAGCTTCAACGGTTTTGGGGCATATGAGAAATTCCCTAAGCCCCGGACCCATCGATTTTGGTCAAAAATGAAAATTTTAAAAGTGCCCCTATTTCTGCTTTAAACTTTAGTTACCATCCCAAAATGAATCCCTGAGATGAAAAAAGTTGATTTTGGAGCATGATTTTTGAACAGGAGCTTCAACGGTTTTGTGGATTATGAGAAATTCCCTAAGCCCCGGACCCATCGATTTTGGTCAAAAATGAAAATTTTAAAAGTGCCCCTATTTCTGCTTTAAACTGTAGTTACCATCCCAAAATGAATCCCTGAGATGAAAAAAGTTGATTTCGGAGCATGATTTTTGAACAGGAGCTTCAACGGTTTTGGGGCATATGAGAAATTCCCTAAGCCCCAGACCCATCGATTTTGGTCAAAAATGAAAATTTTAAAAGTGCCCCTATTTCTGCTTTAAACTTTAGTTACCATCCCAAAATGAATCCCTGAGATGAAAAAAGTTGATTTTGGAGCATGATTTTTGAACAGGAGCTTCAACGGTTTTGCGGCATATGAGAAATCCCTAAGCCCCGGACCCATCGATTTTAGTCAAAAATGAAAATTTTAAAAGTGCCCCTATTTCTGCATTAAACTTTAGTTACCATCCCAAAATAAATCCCAGACATGAAAAAAGTTGATTTCGGAGCATGATTTTTGAACAGGAGCTTCAACGGTTTTGGGGCATATGAGAAATTCCCTAAGCCCCGGACCCATCGATTTTGGTCAAAAATGAAAATTTTAAAAGTGCCCCTATTTCTGCTTTAAACTTTAGTTACCATCCCAAAATGAATCCCTGAGATGAAAAAAGTTGATTTTGGAGCATGATTTTTGAACAGGAGCTTCAACGGTTTTGTGGCATATGAGAAATTCCCTAAGCCCCGGACCCATCGATTTTGGTCAAAAATGAAAATTTTAAAAGTGCCCCTATTTCTGCTTTAAACTGTAGTTACCATCCCAAAATGAATCCCTGAGATGAAAAAAGTTGATTTCGGAGCATGATTTTTGAACAGGAGCTTCAACGGTTTTGGGGCATATGAGAAATTCCCTAAGCCCCGGACCCATCGATTTTGGTCAAAAATGAAAATTTTAAAAGTGCCCCTATTTCTGCTTTAAACTTTAGTTACCATCCCAAAATGAATCCCTGAGATGAAAAAAGTTGATTTTGGAGCATGATTTTTGAACAGGAGCTTCAACGGTTTTGCGGCATATGAGAAATCCCTAAGCCCCGGACCCATCGATTTTAGTCAAAAATGAAAATTTTAAAAGTGCCCCTATTTCTGCTTTAAACTTTAGTTACCATCCCAAAATGAATCCCTGAGATGAAAAAAGTTGATTTCGGAGCATGATTTTTGAACAGGAGCTTCAACGGTTTTGGGGCATATGAGAAATTCCCTAAGCCCCGGACCCATCAATTTTGGTCAAAAATGAAAATTTTAAAAGTGCCCCTATTTCTGCTTTAAACTTTAGTTACCATCCCAAAATGAATCCCTGAGATGAAAAAAGTTGATTTTGGAGCATGATTTTTGAACAGGAGCTTCAACGGTTTTGTGGCATATGAGAAATTCCCTAAGCCCCGGACCCATCGATTTTGGTCAAAAATGAAAATTTTAAAAGTGCCCCTATTTCTGCTTTAAACTGTAGTTACCATCCCAAAATGAATCCCTGAGATGAAAAAAGTTGATTTCGGAGCATGATTTTTGAACAGGAGCTTCAACGGTTTTGGGGCATATGAGAAATTCCCTAAGCCCCGGACCCATCGATTTTGGTCAAAAATGAAAATTTTAAAAGTGCCCCTATTTCTGCTTTAAACTTTAGTTACCATCCCAAAATGAATCCCTGAGATGAAAAAAGTTGATTTTGGAGCATGATTTTTGAACAGGAGCTTCAACGGTTTTGTGGCACATGAGAAATTCCCTAAGCCCCAGACCCATCGATTTTGGTCAAAAATGAAAATTTTAAAAGTGCCCCTATTTCTGCTTTAAACTTTAGTTACCATCCCAAAATGAATCCCTGAGATGAAAAAAGTTGATTTTGGAGCATGATTTTTGAACAGGAGCTTCGACGGTTTTGTGGCATATGAGAAATTCCCTAAGCCCCGGACCCATCGATTTTGGTCAAAAATGAAAATTTTAAAAGTGCCCCTATTTCTGCTTTAAACTTTAGTTACCATCCCAAAATGAATCCCTGAGATGAAAAAAGTTGATTTTGGAGCATGATTTTTGAACAGGAGCTTCAACGGTTTTGTGGCATATGAGAAATTCCCTAAGCCCCGGACCCATCGATTTTGGTCAAAAATGAAAATTTTAAAAGTGCCCCTATTTCTGCTTTAAACTGTAGTTACCATCCCAAAATGAATCCCTGAGATGAAAAAAGTTGATTTCGGAGCATGATTTTTGAACAGGAGCTTCAACGGTTTTGGGGCATATGAGAAATTCCCTAAGCCCCGGACCCATCGATTTTAGTCAAAAATGAAAATTTTAAAAGTGCCCCTATTTCTGCTTTAAACTTTAGTTACCATCCCAAAATGAATCCCTGAGATGAAAAAAGTTGATTTCGGAGCATGATTTTTGAACAGGAGCTTCAACGGTTTTGGGGCATATGAGAAATTCCCTAAGCCCCGGACCCATCGATTTTGGTCAAAAATGAAAATTTTAAAAGTGCCCCTATTTCTGCTTTAAACTTTAGTTACCATCCCAAAATGAATCCCTGAGATGAAAAAAGTTGATTTCGGAGCATGATTTTTGAACAGGAGCTTCAACGGTTTTGTGGCATATGAGAAATTCCCTAAGCCTTGGACCCATCGATTTTGGTCAAAAATGAAAATTTTAATAGTGCCCCTATTTCTGCTTTAAACTTTAGTTACCATCCCAAAATGAATCCCTGAGATGAAAAAAGTTGATTTTGGAGCATGATTTTTGAACAGGAGCTTCAACGGTTTTGTGGCACATGAGAAATTCCCTAAGCCCCAGACCCATCGATTTTGGTCAAAAATGAAAATTTTAAAAGTGCCCCTATTTCTGCTTTAAACTTTAGTTACCATCCCAAAATGAATCCCTGAGATGAAAAAAGTTGATTTTGGAGCATGATTTTTGAACAGGAGCTTCAACGGTTTTGTGGCATATGAGAAATTCCCTAAGCCCCGGACCCATCGATTTTGGTCAAAAATGAAAATTTTAAAAGTGCCCCTATTTCTGCTTTAAACTGTAGTTACCATCCCAAAATGAATCCCTGAGATGAAAAAAGTTGATTTCGGAGCATGATTTTTGAACAGGAGCTTCAACGGTTTTGGGGCATATGAGAAATTCCCTAAGCCCCAGACCCATCGATTTTGGTCAAAAATGAAAATTTTAAAAGTGCCCCTATTTCTGCTTTAAACTTTAGTTACCATCCCAAAATGAATCCCTGAGATGAAAAAAGTTGATTTTGGAGCATGATTTTTGAACAGGAGCTTCAACGGTTTTGGGGCATACGAGAAATTCCCTAAGCCCCGGACCCATCGATTTTGGTCAAAAATGAAAATTTTAAAAGTGCCCCTATTTCTGCTTTAAACTTTAGTTACCATCCCAAAATGAATCCCTGAGATGAAAAAAGTTGATTTCGGAGCATGATTTTTGAACAGGAGCTTCAACGGTTTTGCGGCATATGAGAAATCCCTAAGCCCCGGACCCATCGATTTTAGTCAAAAATGAAAATTTTAAAAGTGCCCCTATTTCTGCATTAAACTTTAGTTACCATCCCAAAATGAATCCCAGAGATGAAAAAAGTTGATTTCGGAGCATGATTTTTGAACAGGAGCTTCAACGGTTTTGGGGCATATGAGAAATTCCCTAAGCCCCGGACCCATCGATTTTGGTCAAAAATGAAAATTTTAAAAGTGCCCCTATTTCTGCTTTAAACTTTAGTTACCATCCCAAAATGAATCCCTGAGATGAAAAAAGTTGATTTTGGAGCATGATTTTTGAACAGGAGCTTCAACGGTTTTGTGGCATATGAGAAATTCCCTAAGCCCCGGACCCATCGATTTTGGTCAAAAATGAAAATTTTAAAAGTGCCCCTATTTCTGCTTTAAACTGTAGTTACCATCCCAAAATGAATCCCTGAGATGAAAAAAGTTGATTTCGGAGCATGATTTTTGAACAGGAGCTTCAACGGTTTTGGGGCATATGAGAAATTCCCTAAGCCCCGGACCCATCGATTTTGGTCAAAAATGAAAATTTTAAAAGTGCCCCTATTTCTGCTTTAAACTTTAGTTACCATCCCAAAATGAATCCCTGAGATGAAAAAAGTTGATTTTGGAGCATGATTTTTGAACAGGAGCTTCAACGGTTTTGCGGCATATGAGAAATCCCTAAGCCCCGGACCCATCGATTTTAGTCAAAAATGAAAATTTTAAAAGTGCCCCTATTTCTGCTTTAAACTTTAGTTACCATCCCAAAATGAATCCCTAAGATGAAAAAAGTTGATTTTGGAGCATGATTTTTGAACAGGAGCTTCAACGGTTTTGTGGCATATGAGAAATTCCCTAAGCCCCGGCCCCATCGATATTGGTCAAAAATGAAAATTTTAAAAGTGCCCCTATTTCTGCTTTAAACTTTAGTTACCATCCCAAAATGAATCCCTAAGATGAAAAAAGTTGATTTTGGAGCATGATTTTTGAACAGGAGCTTCAACGGTTTTGTGTCACATGAGAAATTCCCTAAGCCCCAGACCCATCGATTTTGGTCAAAAATGAAAATTTTAAAAGTGCCCCTATTTCTGCTTTAAACTTTAGTTACCATCCCAAAATGAATCCCTGAGATGAAAAAAGTTGATTTCGGAGCATGATTTTTGAACAGGAGCTTCAACGGTTTTGGGGCATATGAGAAATTCCCTAAGCCCCAGACCCATCGATTTTGGTCAAAAATGAAAATTTTAAAAGTGCCCCTATTTCTGCTTTAAACTTTAGTTACCATCCCAAAATGAATCCCTGAGATGAAAAAAGTTGATTTTGGAGCATGATTTTTGAACAGGAGCTTCAACGGTTTTGCGGCATATGAGAAATCCCTAAGCCCCGGACCCATCGATTTTAGTCAAAAATGAAAATTTTAAAAGTGCCCCTATTTCTGCATTAAACTTTAGTTACCATCCCAAAATAAATCCCAGAGATGAAAAAAGTTGATTTCGGAGCATGATTTTTGAACAGGAGCTTCAACGGTTTTGGGGCATATGAGAAATTCCCTAAGCCCCGGACCCATCGATTTTGGTCAAAAATGAAAATTTTAAAAGTGCCCCTATTTCTGCTTTAAACTTTAGTTACCATCCCAAAATGAATCCCTGAGATGAAAAAAGTTGATTTTGGAGCATGATTTTTGAACAGGAGCTTCAACGGTTTTGTGGCATATGAGAAATTCCCTAAGCCCCGGACCCATCGATTTTGGTCAAAAATGAAAATTTTAAAAGTGCCCCTATTTCTGCTTTAAACTGTAGTTACCATCCCAAAATGAATCCCTGAGATGAAAAAAGTTGATTTCGGAGCATGATTTTTGAACAGGAGCTTCAACGGTTTTGGGGCATATGAGAAATTCCCTAAGCCCCGGACCCATCGATTTTGGTCAAAAATGAAAATTTTAAAAGTGCCCCTATTTCTGCTTTAAACTTTAGTTACCATCCCAAAATGAATCCCTGAGATGAAAAAAGTTGATTTTGGAGCATGATTTTTGAACAGGAGCTTCAACGGTTTTGCGGCATATGAGAAATCCCTAAGCCCCGGACCCATCGATTTTAGTCAAAAATGAAAATTTTAAAAGTGCCCCTATTTCTGCTTTAAACTTTAGTTACCATCCCAAAATGAATCCCTGAGATGAAAAAAGTTGATTTCGGAGCATGATTTTTGAACAGGAGCTTCAACGGTTTTGGGGCATATGAGAAATTCCCTAAGCCCCGGACCCATCGATTTTGGTCAAAAATGAAAATTTTAAAAGTGCCCCTATTTCTGCTTTAAACTTTAGTTACCATCCCAAAATGAATCCCTGAGATGAAAAAAGTTGATTTTGGAGCATGATTTTTGAACAGGAGCTTCAACGGTTTTGTGGCATATGAGAAATTCCCTAAGCCCCGGACCCATCGATTTTGGTCAAAAATGAAAATTTTAAAAGTGCCCCTATTTCTGCTTTAAACTGTAGTTACCATCCCAAAATGAATCCCTGAGATGAAAAAAGTTGATTTCGGAGCATGATTTTTGAACAGGAGCTTCAACGGTTTTGGGGCATATGAGAAATTCCCTAAGCCCCGGACCCATCGATTTTGGTCAAAAATGAAAATTTTAAAAGTGCCCCTATTTCTGCTTTAAACTTTAGTTACCATCCCAAAATGAATCCCTGAGATGAAAAAAGTTGATTTTGGAGCATGATTTTTGAACAGGAGCTTCAACGGTTTTGTGGCACATGAGAAATTCCCTAAGCCCCAGACCCATCGATTTTGGTCAAAAATGAAAATTTTAAAAGTGCCCCTATTTCTGCTTTAAACTTTAGTTACCATCCCAAAATGAATCCCTGAGATGAAAAAAGTTGATTTTGGAGCATGATTTTTGAACAGGAGCTTCGACGGTTTTGTGGCATATGAGAAATTCCCTAAGCCCCGGACCCATCGATTTTGGTCAAAAATGAAAATTTTAAAAGTGCCCCTATTTCTGCTTTAAACTTTAGTTACCATCCCAAAATGAATCCCTGAGATGAAAAAAGTTGATTTCGGAGCATGATTTTTGAACAGGAGCTTCAACGGTTTTGGGGCATATGAGAAATTCCCTAAGCCCCGGACCCATCGATTTTGGTCAAAAATGAAAATTTTAAAAGTGCCCCTATTTCTGCTTTAAACTTTAGTTACCATCCCAAAATGAATCCCTGAGATGAAAAAAGTTGATTTTGGAGCATGATTTTTGAACAGGAGCTTCAACGGTTTTGTGGCATATGAGAAATTCCCTAAGCCCCGGACCCATCGATTTTGGTCAAAAATGAAAATTTTAAAAGTGCCCCTATTTCTGCTTTAAACTGTAGTTACCATCCCAAAATGAATCCCTGAGATGAAAAAAGTTGATTTCGGAGCATGATTTTTGAACAGGAGCTTCAACGGTTTTGGGGCATATGAGAAATTCCCTAAGCCCCGGACCCATCGATTTTAGTCAAAAATGAAAATTTTAAAAGTGCCCCTATTTCTGCTTTAAACTTTAGTTACCATCCCAAAATGAATCCCTGAGATGAAAAAAGTTGATTTCGGAGCATGATTTTTGAACAGGAGCTTCAACGGTTTTGGGGCATATGAGAAATTCCCTAAGCCCCGGACCCATCGATTTTGGTCAAAAATGAAAATTTTAAAAGTGCCCATATTTCTGCTTTAAACTTTAGTTACCATCCCAAAATGAATCCCTGAGATGAAAAAAGTTGATTTTGGAGCATGATTTTTGAACAGGAGCTTCAACGGTTTTGCGGCATATGAGAAATCCCTAAGCCCCGGACCCATTGATTTTAGTCAAAAATGAAAATTTTAAAAGTGCCCCTATTTCTGCTTTAAACTTTAGTTACCATCCCAATATGAATCCCTGAGATGAAAAAAGTTGATTTCGGAGCATGATTTTTGAACAGGAGCTTCAACGGTTTTGTGGCATATGAGAAATTCCCTAAGCCCCGGACCCATCGATTTTGGTCAAAAATGAAAATTTTAAAAGTGCCCCTATTTCTGCTTTAAACTTTAGTTACCATCCCAAAATGAATCCCTGAGATGAAAAAAGTTGATTTTGGAGCATGATTTTTGAACAGGAGCTTCAACGGTTTTGCGGCATATGAGAAATCCCTAAGCCCCGGACCCATCGATTTTAGTCAAAAATGAAAATTTTAAAAGTGCCCCTATTTCTGCTTTAAACTTTAGTTACCATCCCAAAATGAATCCCAGAGATGAAAAAAGTTGATTTCGGAGCATGATTTTTGAACAGGAGCTTCAACGGTTTTGGGGCATATGAGAAATTCCCTAAGCCCCGGACCCATCGATTTTGGTCAAAAATGAAAATTTTAAAAGTGCCCCTATTTCTGCTTTAAACTTTAGTTACCATCCCAAAATGAATCCCTGAGATGAAAAAAGTTGATTTTGGAGCATGATTTTTGAACAGGAGCTTCAACGGTTTTGTGGCATATGAGAAATTCCCTAAGCCCCGGACCCATCGATTTTGGTCAAAAATGAAAATTTTAAAAGTGCCCCTATTTCTGCTTTAAACTGTAGTTACCATCCCAAAATGAATCCCTGAGATGAAAAAAGTTGATTTCGGAGCATGATTTTTGAACAGGAGCTTCAACGGTTTTGCGGCATATGAGAAATCCCTAAGCCCCGGACCCATCGATTTTAGTCAAAAATGAAAATTTTAAAAGTGCCCCTATTTCTGCTTTAAACTTTAGTTACCATCCCAAAATGAATCCCTGAGATGAAAAAAGTTGATTTCGGAGCATGATTTTTGAACAGGAGCTTCAACGGTTTTGGGGCATATGAGAAATTCCCTAAGCCCCGGACCCATCGATTTTGGTCAAAAATGAAAATTTTAAAAGTGCCCCTATTTCTGCTTTAAACTTTAGTTACCATCCCAAAATGAATCCCTGAGATGAAAAAAGTTGATTTTGGAGCATGATTTTTGAACAGGAGCTTCAACGGTTTTGTGGCATATGAGAAATTCCCTAAGCCCCGGACCCATCGATTTTGGTCAAAAATGAAAATTTTAAAAGTGCCCCTATTTCTGCTTTAAACTGTAGTTACCATCCCAAAATGAATCCCTGAGATGAAAAAAGTTGATTTCGGAGCATGATTTTTGAACAGGAGCTTCAACGGTTTTGGGGCATATGAGAAATTCCCTAAGCCCCGGACCCATCGATTTTGGTCAAAAATGAAAATTTTAAAAGTGCCCCTATTTCTGCTTTAAACTTTAGTTACCATCCCAAAATGAATCCCTGAGATGAAAAAAGTTGATTTTGGAGCATGATTTTTGAACAGGAGCTTCAACGGTTTTGTGGCATATGAGAAATTCCCTAAGCCCCGGCCCCATCGATATTGGTCAAAAATGAAAATTTTAAAAGTGCCCCTATTTCTGCTTTAAACTTTAGTTACCATCCCAAAATGAATCCCTAAGATGAAAAAAGTTGATTTTGGAGCATGATTTTTGAACAGGAGCTTCAACGGTTTTGTGGCACATGAGAAATTCCCTAAGCCCCAGACCCATCGATTTTGGTCAAAAATGAAAATTTTAAAAGTGCCCCTATTTCTGCTTTAAACTTTAGTTACCATCCCAAAATGAATCCCTGAGATGAAAAAAGTTGATTTCGGAGCATGATTTTTGAACAGGAGCTTCAACGGTTTTGTGGCATATGAGAAATTCCCTAAGCCCCGGACCCATCGATTTTGGTCAAAAATGAAAATTTTAAAAGTGCCCCTATTTCTGCTTTAAACTGTAGTTACCATCCCAAAATGAATCCCTGAGATGAAAAAAGTTGATTTCGGAGCATGATTTTTGAACAGGAGCTTCAACGGTTTTGGGGCATATGAGAAATTCCCTAAGCCCCGGACCCATCGATTTTGGTCAAAAATGAAAATTTTAAAAGTGCCCCTATTTCTGCTTTAAACTTTAGTTACCATCCCAAAATGAATCCCTGAGATGAAAAAAGTTGATTTTGGAGCATGATTTTTGAACAGGAGCTTCAACGGTTTTGTGGCACATGAGAAATTCCCTAAGCCCCAGACCCATCGATTTTGGTCAAAAATGAAAATTTTAAAAGTGCCCCTATTTCTGCTTTAAACTTTAGTTACCATCCCAAAATGAATCCCTGAGATGAAAAAAGTTGATTTTGGAGCATGATTTTTGAACAGGAGCTTCGACGGTTTTGTGGCATATGAGAAATTCCCTAAGCCCCGGACCCATCGATTTTGGTCAAAAATGAAAATTTTAAAAGTGCCCCTATTTCTGCTTTAAACTTTAGTTACCATCCCAAAATGAATCCCTGAGATGAAAAAAGTTGATTTCGGAGCATGATTTTTGAACAGGAGCTTCAACGGTTTTGGGGCATATGAGAAATTCCCTAAGCCCCGGACCCATCGATTTTGGTCAAAAATGAAAATTTTAAAAGTGCCCCTATTTCTGCTTTAAACTTTAGTTACCATCCCAAAATGAATCCCTGAGATGAAAAAAGTTGATTTTGGAGCATGATTTTTGAACAGGAGCTTCAACGGTTTTGTGGCATATGAGAAATTCCCTAAGCCCCGGACCCATCGATTTTGGTCAAAAATGAAAATTTTAAAAGTGCCCCTATTTCTGCTTTAAACTGTAGTTACCATCCCAAAATGAATCCCTGAGATGAAAAAAGTTGATTTCGGAGCATGATTTTTGAACAGGAGCTTCAACGGTTTTGGGGCATATGAGAAATTCCCTAAGCCCCGGACCCATCGATTTTAGTCAAAAATGAAAATTTTAAAAGTGCCCCTATTTCTGCTTTAAACTTTAGTTACCATCCCAAAATGAATCCCTGAGATGAAAAAAGTTGATTTCGGAGCATGATTTTTGAACAGGAGCTTCAACGGTTTTGGGGCATATGAGAAATTCCCTAAGCCCCGGACCCATCGATTTTGGTCAAAAATGAAAATTTTAAAAGTGCCCCTATTTCTGCTTTAAACTTTAGTTACCATCCCAAAATGAATCCCTGAGATGAAAAAAGTTGATTTCGGAGCATGATTTTTGAACAGGAGCTTCAACGGTTTTGTGGCATATGAGAAATTCCCTAAGCCTTGGACCCATCGATTTTGGTCAAAAATGAAAATTTTAATAGTGCCCCTATTTCTGCTTTAAACTTTAGTTACCATCCCAAAATGAATCCCTGAGATGAAAAAAGTTGATTTTGGAGCATGATTTTTGAACAGGAGCTTCAACGGTTTTGTGGCACATGAGAAATTCCCTAAGCCCCAGACCCATCGATTTTGGTCAAAAATGAAAATTTTAAAAGTGCCCCTATTTCTGCTTTAAACTTTAGTTACCATCCCAAAATGAATCCCTGAGATGAAAAAAGTTGATTTTGGAGCATGATTTTTGAACAGGAGCTTCAACGGTTTTGTGGCATATGAGAAATTCCCTAAGCCCCGGACCCATCGATTTTGGTCAAAAATGAAAATTTTAAAAGTGCCCCTATTTCTGCTTTAAACTGTAGTTACCATCCCAAAATGAATCCCTGAGATGAAAAAAGTTGATTTCGGAGCATGATTTTTGAACAGGAGCTTCAACGGTTTTGGGGCATATGAGAAATTCCCTAAGCCCCAGACCCATCGATTTTGGTCAAAAATGAAAATTTTAAAAGTGCCCCTATTTCTGCTTTAAACTTTAGTTACCATCCCAAAATGAATCCCTGAGATGAAAAAAGTTGATTTTGGAGCATGATTTTTGAACAGGAGCTTCAACGGTTTTGGGGCATACGAGAAATTCCCTAAGCCCCGGACCCATCGATTTTAGTCAAAAATGAAAATTTTAAAAGTGCCCCTATTTCTGCATTAAACTTTAGTTACCATCCCAAAATGAATCCCAGAGATGAAAAAAGTTGATTTCGGAGCATGATTTTTGAACAGGAGCTTCAACGGTTTTGGGGCATATGAGAAATTCCCTAAGCCCCGGACCCATCGATTTTGGTCAAAAATGAAAATTTTAAAAGTGCCCCTATTTCTGCTTTAAACTTTAGTTACCATCCCAAAATGAATCCCTGAGATGAAAAAAGTTGATTTTGGAGCATGATTTTTGAACAGGAGCTTCAACGGTTTTGTGGCATATGAGAAATTCCCTAAGCCCCGGACCCATCGATTTTGGTCAAAAATGAAAATTTTAAAAGTGCCCCTATTTCTGCTTTAAACTGTAGTTACCATCCCAAAATGAATCCCTGAGATGAAAAAAGTTGATTTCGGAGCATGATTTTTGAACAGGAGCTTCAACGGTTTTGGGGCATATGAGAAATTCCCTAAGCCCCGGACCCATCGATTTTGGTCAAAAATGAAAATTTTAAAAGTGCCCCTATTTCTGCTTTAAACTTTAGTTACCATCCCAAAATGAATCCCTGAGATGAAAAAAGTTGATTTTGGAGCATGATTTTTGAACAGGAGCTTCAACGGTTTTGCGGCATATGAGAAATCCCTAAGCCCCGGACCCATCGATTTTAGTCAAAAATGAAAATTTTAAAAGTGCCCCTATTTCTGCTTTAAACTTTAGTTACCATCCCAAAATGAATCCCTGAGATGAAAAAAGTTGATTTCGGAGCATGATTTTTGAACAGGAGCTTCAACGGTTTTGGGGCATATGAGAAATTCCCTAAGCCCCGGACCCATCGATTTTGGTCAAAAATGAAAATTTTAAAAGTGCCCCTATTTCTGCTTTAAACTTTAGTTACCATCCCAAAATGAATCCCTGAGATGAAAAAAGTTGATTTTGGAGCATGATTTTTGAACAGGAGCTTCAACGGTTTTGTGGCATATGAGAAATTCCCTAAGCCCCGGACCCATCGATTTTGGTCAAAAATGAAAATTTTAAAAGTGCCCCTATTTCTGCTTTAAACTGTAGTTACCATCCCAAAATGAATCCCTGAGATGAAAAAAGTTGATTTCGGAGCATGATTTTTGAACAGGAGCTTCAACGGTTTTGGGGCATATGAGAAATTCCCTAAGCCCCGGACCCATCGATTTTGGTCAAAAATGAAAATTTTAAAAGTGCCCCTATTTCTGCTTTAAACTTTAGTTACCATCCCAAAATGAATCCCTGAGATGAAAAAAGTTGATTTTGGAGCATGATTTTTGAACAGGAGCTTCAACGGTTTTGTGGCACATGAGAAATTCCCTAAGCCCCAGACCCATCGATTTTGGTCAAAAATGAAAATTTTAAAAGTGCCCCTATTTCTGCTTTAAACTTTAGTTACCATCCCAAAATGAATCCCTGAGATGAAAAAAGTTGATTTTGGAGCATGATTTTTGAACAGGAGCTTCGACGGTTTTGTGGCATATGAGAAATTCCCTAAGCCCCGGACCCATCGATTTTGGTCAAAAATGAAAATTTTAAAAGTGCCCCTATTTCTGCTTTAAACTTTAGTTACCATCCCAAAATGAATCCCTGAGATGAAAAAAGTTGATTTCGGAGCATGATTTTTGAACAGGAGCTTCAACGGTTTTGGGGCATATGAGAAATTCCCTAAGCCCCGGACCCATCGATTTTGGTCAAAAATGAAAATTTTAAAAGTGCCCCTATTTCTGCTTTAAACTTTAGTTACCATCCCAAAATGAATCCCTGAGATGAAAAAAGTTGATTTTGGAGCATGATTTTTGAACAGGAGCTTCAACGGTTTTGTGGCATATGAGAAATTCCCTAAGCCCCGGACCCATCGATTTTGGTCAAAAATGAAAATTTTAAAAGTGCCCCTATTTCTGCTTTAAACTGTAGTTACCATCCCAAAATGAATCCCTGAGATGAAAAAAGTTGATTTCGGAGCATGATTTTTGAACAGGAGCTTCAACGGTTTTGGGGCATATGAGAAATTCCCTAAGCCCCGGACCCATCGATTTTAGTCAAAAATGAAAATTTTAAAAGTGCCCCTATTTCTGCTTTAAACTTTAGTTACCATCCCAAAATGAATCCCTGAGATGAAAAAAGTTGATTTCGGAGCATGATTTTTGAACAGGAGCTTCAACGGTTTTGGGGCATATGAGAAATTCCCTAAGCCCCGGACCCATCGATTTTGGTCAAAAATGAAAATTTTAAAAGTGCCCATATTTCTGCTTTAAACTTTAGTTACCATCCCAAAATGAATCCCTGAGATGAAAAAAGTTGATTTTGGAGCATGATTTTTGAACAGGAGCTTCAACGGTTTTGCGGCATATGAGAAATCCCTAAGCCCCGGACCCATTGATTTTAGTCAAAAATGAAAATTTTAAAAGTGCCCCTATTTCTGCTTTAAACTTTAGTTACCATCCCAAAATGAATCCCTGAGATGAAAAAAGTTGATTTCGGAGCATGATTTTTGAACAGGAGCTTCAACGGTTTTGTGGCATATGAGAAATTCCCTAAGCCCCGGACCCATCGATTTTGGTCAAAAATGAAAATTTTAAAAGTGCCCCTATTTCTGTTTTAAACTTTAGTTACCATCCCAAAATGAATCCCTGAGATGAAAAAAGTTGATTTCGGAGCATGATTTTTGAACAGGAGCTTCAACGGTTTTGTGGCATATGAGAAATTCCCTAAGCCTTGGACCCATCGATTTTGGTCAAAAATGAAAATTTTAATAGTGCCCCTATTTCTGCTTTAAACTTTAGTTACCATCCCAAAATGAATCCCTGAGATGAAAAAAGTTGATTTTGGAGCATGATTTTTGAACAGGAGCTTCAACGGTTTTGTGGCACATGAGAAATTCCCTAAGCCCCAGACCCATCGATTTTGGTCAAAAATGAAAATTTTAAAAGTGCCCCTATTTCTGCTTTAAACTTTAGTTACCATCCCAAAATGAATCCCTGAGATGAAAAAAGTTGATTTTGGAGCATGATTTTTGAACAGGAGCTTCAACGGTTTTGTGGCATATGAGAAATTCCCTAAGCCCCGGACCCATCGATTTTGGTCAAAAATGAAAATTTTAAAAGTGCCCCTATTTCTGCTTTAAACTTTAGTTACCATCCCAAAATGAATCCCTGAGATGAAAAAAGTTGATTTTGGAGCATGATTTTTGAACAGGAGCTTCAACGGTTTTGTGGCACATGAGAAATTCCCTAAGCCCCAGACCCATCGATTTTGGTCAAAAATGAAAATTTTAAAAGTGCCCCTATTTCTGCTTTAAACTTTAGTTACCATCCCAAAATGAATCCCTGAGATGAAAAAAGTTGATTTTGGAGCATGATTTTTGAACAGGAGCTTCAACGGTTTTGTGGCATATGAGAAATTCCCTAAGCCCCGGACCCATCGATTTTGGTCAAAAATGAAAATTTTAAAAGTGCCCCTATTTCTGCTTTAAACTTTAGTTACCATCCCAAAATGAATCCCTGAGATGAAAAAAGTTGATTTTGGAGCATGATTTTTGAACAGGAGCTTCAACGGTTTTGCGGCATATGAGAAATCCCTAAGCCCCGGACCCATCGATTTTAGTCAAAAATGAAAATTTTAAAAGTGCCCCTATTTCTGCTTTAAACTTTAGTTACCATCCCAAAATGAATCCCTGAGATGAAAAAAGTTGATTTTGGAGCATGATTTTTGAACAGGAGCTTCAACGGTTTTGGGGCATATGAGAAATTCCCTAAGCCCCGGACCCATCGATTTTGGTCAAAAATGAAAATTTTAAAAGTGCCCCTATTTCTGCTTTAAACTTTAGTTACCATCCCAAAATGAATCCCTGAGATGAAAAAAGTTGATTTCGGAGCATGATTTTTGAACAGGAGCTTCAACGGTTTTGTGGCATATGAGAAATTCCCTAAGCCCCGGACCCATCGATTTTGGTCAAAAATGAAAATTTTAAAAGTGCCCCTATTTCTGCTTTAAACTTTAGTTACCATCCCAAAATGAATCCCTGAGATGAAAAAAGTTGATTTTGGAGCATGATTTTTGAACAGGAGCTTCAACGGTTTTGTGGCACATGAGAAATTCCCTAAGCCCCAGACCCATCGATTTTGGTCAAAAATGAAAATTTTAAAAGTGCCCCTATTTCTGCTTTAAACTTTAGTTACCATCCCAAAATGAATCCCTGAGATGAAAAAAGTTGATTTTGGAGCATGATTTTTGAACAGGAGCTTCGACGGTTTTGGGGCATATGAGAAATTCCCTAAGCCCCGGACCCATCGATTTTAGTCAAAAATGAAAATTTTAAAAGTGCCCCTATTTCTGCTTTAAACTTTAGTTACCATCCCAAAATGAATCCCTGAGATGAAAAAAGTTGATTTCGGAGCATGATTTTTGAACAGGAGCTTCAACGGTTTTGGGGCATATGAGAAATTCCCTAAGCCCCGGACCCATCGATTTTGGTCAAAAATGAAAATTTTAAAAGTGCCCATATTTCTGCTTTAAACTTTAGTTACCATCCCAAAATGAATCCCTGAGATGAAAAAAGTTGATTTTGGAGCATGATTTTTGAACAGGAGCTTCAACGGTTTTGCGGCATATGAGAAATCCCTAAGCCCCGGACCCATTGATTTTAGTCAAAAATGAAAATTTTAAAAGTGCCCCTATTTCTGCTTTAAACTTTAGTTACCATCCCAAAATGAATCCCTGAGATGAAAAAAGTTGATTTCGGAGCATGATTTTTGAACAGGAGCTTCAACGGTTTTGTGGCATATGAGAAATTCCCTAAGCCCCGGACCCATCGATTTTGGTCAAAAATGAAAATTGTAAAAGTGCCCCTATTTCTGCTTTAAACTTTAGTTACCATCCCAAAATGAATCCCTGAGATGAAAAAAGTTGATTTCGGAGCATGATTTTTGAACAGGAGCTTCAACGGTTTTGTGGCATATGAGAAATTCCCTAAGCCTTGGACCCATCGATTTTGGTCAAAAATGAAAATTTTAATAGTGCCCCTATTTCTGCTTTAAACTTTAGTTACCATCCCAAAATGAATCCCTGAGATGAAAAAAGTTGATTTTGGAGCATGATTTTTGAACAGGAGCTTCAACGGTTTTGTGGCACATGAGAAATTCCCTAAGCCCCAGACCCATCGATTTTGGTCAAAAATGAAAATTTTAAAAGTGCCCCTATTTCTGCTTTAAACTTTAGTTACCATCCCAAAATGAATCCCTGAGATGAAAAAAGTTGATTTTGGAGCATGATTTTTGAACAGGAGCTTCAACGGTTTTGTGGCATATGAGAAATTCCCTAAGCCCCGGACCCATCGATTTTGGTCAAAAATGAAAATTTTAAAAGTGCCCCTATTTCTGCTTTAAACTTTAGTTACCATCCCAAAATGAATCCCTGAGATGAAAAAAGTTGATTTTGGAGCATGATTTTTGAACAGGAGCTTCAACGGTTTTGTGGCACATGAGAAATTCCCTAAGCCCCAGACCCATCGATTTTGGTCAAAAATGAAAATTTTAAAAGTGCCCCTATTTCTGCTTTAAACTTTAGTTACCATCCCAAAATGAATCCCTGAGATGAAAAAAGTTGATTTTGGAGCATGATTTTTGAACAGGAGCTTCAACGGTTTTGTGGCATATGAGAAATTCCCTAAGCCCCGGACCCATCGATTTTGGTCAAAAATGAAAATTTTAAAAGTGCCCCTATTTCTGCTTTAAACTTTAGTTACCATCCCAAAATGAATCCCTGAGATGAAAAAAGTTGATTTTGGAGCATGATTTTTGAACAGGAGCTTCAACGGTTTTGCGGCATATGAGAAATCCCTAAGCCCCGGACCCATCGATTTTAGTCAAAAATGAAAATTTTAAAAGTGCCCCTATTTCTGCTTTAAACTTTAGTTACCATCCCAAAATGAATCCCTGAGATGAAAAAAGTTGATTTTGGAGCATGATTTTTGAACAGGAGCTTCAACGGTTTTGGGGCATATGAGAAATTCCCTAAGCCCCGGACCCATCGATTTTGGTCAAAAATGAAAATTTTAAAAGTGCCCCTATTTCTGCTTTAAACTTTAGTTACCATCCCAAAATGAATCCCTGAGATGAAAAAAGTTGATTTCGGAGCATGATTTTTGAACAGGAGCTTCAACGGTTTTGTGGCATATGAGAAATTCCCTAAGCCCCGGACCCATCGATTTTGGTCAAAAATGACTATTTTAAAAGTGCCCATATTTCTGTTTTAAACTTTAGTTACCATCCCAAAATGAATCCCTGAGATGAAAAAAGTTGATTTCGGAGCATGATTTTTGAACAGGAGCTTCAACGGTTTTGGGGCATATGAGAAATTCCCTAAGCCCCGGACCCATCGATTTTGGTCAAAAATGAAAATTTTAAAAGTGCCCCTATTTCTGCTTTAAACTTTAGTTACCATCCCAAAATGAATCCCTGAGATGAAAAAAGTTGATTTCGGAGCATGATTTTTGAACAGGAGCTTCAACGGTTTTGTGGCATATGAGAAATTCCCTAAGCCTTGGACCCATCGATTTTGGTCAAAAATGAAAATTTTAATAGTGCCCCTATTTCTGCTTTAAACTTTAGTTACCATCCCAAAATGAATCCCTGAGATGAAAAAAGTTGATTTTGGAGCATGATTTTTGAACAGGAGCTTCAACGGTTTTGTGGCACATGAGAAATTCCCTAAGCCCCAGACCCATCGATTTTGGTCAAAAATGAAAATTTTAAAAGTGCCCCTATTTCTGCTTTAAACTTTAGTTACCATCCCAAAATGAATCCCTGAGATGAAAAAAGTTGATTTTGGAGCATGATTTTTGAACAGGAGCTTCAACGGTTTTGTGGCATATGAGAAATTCCCTAAGCCCCGGACCCATCGATTTTGGTCAAAAATGAAAATTTTAAAAGTGCCCCTATTTCTGCTTTAAACTTTAGTTACCATCCCAAAATGAATCCCTGAGATGAAAAAAGTTGATTTTGGAGCATGATTTTTGAACAGGAGCTTCAACGGTTTTGTGGCACATGAGAAATTCCCTAAGCCCCAGACCCATCGATTTTGGTCAAAAATGAAAATTTTAAAAGTGCCCCTATTTCTGCTTTAAACTTTAGTTACCATCCCAAAATGAATCCCTGAGATGAAAAAAGTTGATTTTGGAGCATGATTTTTGAACAGGAGCTTCAACGGTTTTGTGGCATATGAGAAATTCCCTAAGCCCCGGACCCATCGATTTTGGTCAAAAATGAAAATTTTAAAAGTGCCCCTATTTCTGCTTTAAACTTTAGTTACCATCCCAAAATGAATCCCTGAGATGAAAAAAGTTGATTTTGGAGCATGATTTTTGAACAGGAGCTTCAACAGTTTTGCGGCATATGAGAAATCCCTAAGCCCCGGACCCATCGATTTTAGTCAAAAATGAAAATTTTAAAAGTGCCCCTATTTCTGCTTTAAACTTTAGTTACCATCCCAAAATGAATCCCTGAGATGAAAAAAGTTGATTTTGGAGCATGATTTTTGAACAGGAGCTTCAACGGTTTTGGGGCATATGAGAAATTCCCTAAGCCCCGGACCCATCGATTTTGGTCAAAAATGAAAATTTTAAAAGTGCCCCTATTTCTGCTTTAAACTTTAGTTACCATCCCAAAATGAATCCCTGAGATGAAAAAAGTTGATTTCGGAGCATGATTTTTGAACAGGAGCTTCAACGGTTTTGTGGCATATGAGAAATTCCCTAAGCCCCGGACCCATCGATTTTGGTCAAAAATGAAAATTTTAAAAGTGCCCCTATTTCTGCTTTAAACTTTAGTTACCATCCCAAAATGAATCCCTGAGATGAAAAAAGTTGATTTTGGAGCATGATTTTTGAACAGGAGCTTCAACGGTTTTTTGGCACATGAGAAATTCCCTAAGCCCCAGACCCATCGATTTTGGTCAAAAATGAAAATTTTAAAAGTGCCCCTATTTCTGCTTTAAACTTTAGTTACCATCCCAAAATGAATCCCTGAGATGAAAAAAGTTGATTTTGGAGCATGATTTTTGAACAGGAGCTTCAACGGTTTTGTGGCATATGAGAAATTCCCTAAGCCCCGGACCCATCGATTTTGGTCAAAAATGAAAATTTTAAAAGTGCCCCTATTTCTGCTTTAAACTTTAGTTACCATCCCAAAATGAATCCCTGAGATGAAAAAAGTTGATTTTGGAGCATGATTTTTGAACAGGAGCTTCAACGTTTTGCGGCATATGAGAAATCCCTAAGCCCTGGACCCATCGATTTTAGTCAAAAATGAAAATTTTAAAAGTGCCCCTATTTCTGCTTTAAACTTTAGTTACCATCCCAAAATGAATCCCTGAGATGAAAAAAGTTGATTTTGGAGCATGATTTTTGAACAGGAGCTTCAACGGTTTTGTGGCATATGAGAAATTCCCTAAGCCCCGGACCCATCGATATTAATCAAAAATGAAAATTTTAAAAGTGCCCCTATTTCTGCTTTAAACTTTAGTTACCATCCCAAAATGAATCCCTGAGATGAAAAAAGTTGATTTTGGAGCATGATTTTTGAACAGGAGCTTCAACGGTTTTGTGGCATATGAGAAATTCCCTAAGCCCCGGACCCATCGATTTTGGTCAAAAATGAAAATTTTAAAAGTGCCCCTATTTCTGCTTTAAACTTTAGTTACCATCCCAAAATGAATCCCTGAGATGAAAAAAGTTGATTTTGGAGCATGATTTTTGAACAGGAGCTTCAACGGTTTTGCGGCATATGAGAAATCCCTAAGCCCCGGACCCATCGATTTTAGTCAAAAATGAAAATTTTAAAAGTGCCCCTATTTCTGCTTTAAACTTTAGTTACCATCCCAAAATGAATCCCTGAGATGAAAAAAGTTGATTTCGGAGCATGATTTTTGAACAGGAGCTTCAACGGTTTTGGGGCATATGAGAAATTCCCTAAGCCCCGGACCCATCGATTTTGGTCAAAAATGAAAATTTTAAAAGTGCCCCTATTTCTGCTTTAAACTTTAGTTACCATCCCAAAATGAATCCCTGAGATGAAAAAAGTTGATTTTGGAGCATGATTTTTGAACAGGAGCTTCAACGGTTTTGTGGCATATGAGAAATTCCCTAAGCCCCGGACCCATCGATTTTGGTCAAAAATGAAAATTTTAAAAGTGCCCCTATTTCTGCTTTAAACTGTAGTTACCATCCCAAAATGAATCCCTGAGATGAAAAAAGTTGATTTCGGAGCATGATTTTTGAACAGGAGCTTCAACGGTTTTGGGGCATATGAGAAATTCCCTAAGCCCCGGACCCATCGATTTTGGTCAAAAATGAAAATTTTAAAAGTGCCCCTATTTCTGCTTTAAACTTTAGTTACCATCCCAAAATGAATCCCTGAGATGAAAAAAGTTGATTTTGGAGCATGATTTTTGAACAGGAGCTTCAACGGTTTTGTGGCATATGAGAAATTCCCTAAGCCCCGGACCCATCAATATTGGTCAAAAATGAAAATTTTAAAAGTGCCCCTATTTCTGCTTTAAACTTTAGTTACCATCCCAAAATGAATCCCTAAGATGAAAAAAGTTGATTTTGGAGCATGATTTTTGAACAGGAGCTTCAACGGTTTTGTGGCACATGAGAAATTCCCTAAGCCCCAGACCCATCGATTTTGGTCAAAAATGAAAATTTTAAAAGTGCCCCTATTTCTGCTTTAAACTTTAGTTACCATCCCAAAATGAATCCCTGAGATGAAAAAAGTTGATTTCGGAGCATGATTTTTGAACAGGAGCTTCAACGGTTTTGGGGCATATGAGAAATTCCCTAAGCCCCGGACCCATCGATTTTGGTCAAAAATGAAAATTTTAAAAGTGCCCCTATTTCTGCTTTAAACTTTAGTTACCATCCCAAAATGAATCCCTGAGATGAAAAAAGTTGATTTTGGAGCATGATTTTTGAACAGGAGCTTCAACGGTTTTGTGGCATATGAGAAATTCCCTAAGCCCCGGACCCATCGATTTTGGTCAAAAATGAAAATTTTAAAAGTGCCCCTATTTCTGCTTTAAACTTTAGTTACCATCCCAAAATGAATCCCTGAGATGAAAAAAGTTGATTTTGGAGCATGATTTTTGAACAGGAGCTTCAACGGTTTTGGGGCATACGAGAAATTCCCTAAGCCCCGGACCCATCGATTTTGGTCAAAAATGAAAATTTTAAAAGTGCCCCTATTTCTGCTTTAAACTTTAGTTACCATCCCAAAATGAATCCCTGAGATGAAAAAAGTTGATTTTGGAGCATGATTTTTGAACAGGAGCTTCAACGGTTTTGCGGCATATGAGAAATCCCTAAGCTCCGGACCCATCGATTTTAGTCAAAAATGAAAATTTTAAAAGTGCCCCTATTTCTGCTTTAAACTTTAGTTACCATCCCAAAATGAATCCCAGAGATGAAAAAAGTTGATTTCGGAGCATGATTTTTGAACAGGAGCTTCAACGGTTTTGGGGCATATGAGAAATTCCCTAAGCCCCATACCCATCGATTTTGGTCAAAAATGAAAATTTTAAAAGTGCCCCTATTTCTGCTTTAAACTTTAGTTACCATCCCAAAATGAATCCCTGAGATGAAAAAAGTTGATTTCGGAGCATGATTTTTGAACAGGAGCTTCAACGGTTTTGGGGCATATGAGAAATTCCCTAAGCCCCGGACCCATCGATTTTGGTCAAAAATGAAAATTTTAAAAGTGCCCCTATTTCTGCTTTAAACTTTAGTTACCATCCCAAAATGAATCCCTGAGATGAAAAAAGTTGATTTTGGAGCATGATTTTTGAACAGGAGCTTCAACGGTTTTGTGGCATATGAGAAATTCCCTAAGCCCCGGACCCATCGATTTTGGTCAAAAATGAAAATTTTAAAAGTGCCCCTATTTCTGCTATAAACTGTAGTTACCATCCCAAAATGAATCCCTGAGATGAAAAAAGTTGATTTCGGAGCATGATTTTTGAACAGGAGCTTCAACGGTTTTGGGGCATATGAGAAATTCCCTAAGCCCCGGACCCATCGATTTTGGTCAAAAATGAAAATTTTAAAAGTGCCCCTATTTCTGCTTTAAACTTTAGTTACCATCCCAAAATGAATCCCTGAGATGAAAAAAGTTGATTTTGGAGCATGATTTTTGAACAGGAGCTTCAACGGTTTTGTGGCATATGAGAAATTCCCTAAGCCCCGGACCCATCGATTTTGGTCAAAAATGAAAATTTTAAAAGTGCCCCTATTTCTGCTTTAAACTGTAGTTACCATCCCAAAATGAATCCCTGAGATGAAAAAAGTTGATTTCGGAGCATGATTTTTGAACAGGAGCTTCAACGGTTTTGGGGCATATGAGAAATTCCCTAAGCCCCGGACCCATCGATTTTGGTCAAAAATGAAAATTTTAAAAGTGCCCCTATTTCTGCTTTAAACTTTAGTTACCATCCCAAAATGAATCCCTGAGATGAAAAAAGTTGATTTCGGAGCATGATTTTTGAACAGGAGCTTCAACGGTTTTGTGGCATATGAGAAATTCCCTAAGCCCCGGACCCATCGATTTTGGTCAAAAATGAAAATGTTAAAAGTGCCCCTATTTCTGCTTTAAACTTTAGTTACCATCCCAAAATGAATCCCTGAGATGAAAAAAGTTGATTTTGGAGCATGATTTTTGAACAGGAGCTTCAACGGTTTTGTGGCATATGAGAAATTCCCTAAGCCCCGGACCCATCGATTTTGGTCAAAAATGAAAATTTTAAAAGTGCCCCTATTTCTGCTTTAAACTGTAGTTACCATCCCAAAATGAATCCCTGAGATGAAAAAAGTTGATTTCGGAGCATGATTTTTGAACAGGAGCTTCAACGGTTTTGGGGCATATGAGAAATTCCCTAAGCCCCGGACCCATCGATTTTGGTCAAAAATAAAAATTTTAAAAGTGCCCCTATTTCTGCTTTAAACTTTAGTTACCATCCCAAAATGAATCCCTGAGATGAAAAAAGTTGATTTTGGAGCATGATTTTTGAACAGGAGCTTCAACGGTTTTGTGGCATATGAGAAATTCCCTAAGCCCCGGACCCATCGATTTTGGTCAAAAATGAAAATTTTAAAAGTGCCCCTATTTCTGCTTTAAACTGTAGTTACCATCCCAAAATGAATCCCTGAGATGAAAAAAGTTCAAAATGAATCCCTGAGATGAAAAAAGTTGATTTTGGAGCATGATTTTTGAACAGGAGCTTCAACGGTTTTGTGGCATATGAGAAATTCCCTAAGCCCCGGACCCAACGATTTTGGTCAAAAATGAAAATTTTAAAAGTGCCCCTATTTCTGCTTTAAACTGTAGTTACCATCCCAAAATGAATCCCTGAGATGAAAAAAGTTGATTTCGGAGCATGATTTTTGAACAGGAGCTTCAACAGTTTTGGGGCATATGAGAAATTCCCTAAGCCCCGGACCCATCGATTTTGGTCAAAAATGAAAATTTTAAAAGTGCCCCTATTTCTGCTTTAAACTTTAGTTACCATCCCAAAATGAATCCCTGAGATGAAATAAGTTGATTTCGGAGCATGATTTTTGAACAGGAGCTTCAACGGTTTTGTGGCATATGAGAAATTCCCTAAGCCCCGGACCCATCGATTTTGGTCAAAAATGAAAATTTTAAAAGTGCCCCTATTTCTGCTTTAAACTTTAGTTACCATCCCAAAATGAATCCCTGAGATGAAAAAAGTTGATTTTGGAGCATGATTTTTGAACAGGAGCTTCAACGGTTTTGTGGCATATGAGAAATTCCCTAAGCCCCGGACCCATCGATATTGGTCAAAAATGAAAATTTTAAAAGTGCCCCTATTTCTGCTTTAAACTTTAGTTACCATCCCAAAATGAATCCCTGAGATGAAAAAAGGTGATTTTGGAGCATGATTTTTGAACAGGAGCTTCAACGGTTTTGTGGCACATGAGAAATTCCCTAAGCCCCAGACCCATCGATTTTGGTCAAAAATGAAAATTTTAAAAGTGCCCCTATTTCTGCTTTAAACTTTAGTTACCATCCCAAAATGAATCCCTGAGATGAAAAAAGTTGATTTTGGAGCATGATTTTTGAACAGGAGCTTCGACGGTTTTGTGGCATATGAGAAATTCCCTAAGCCCCGGACCCATCGATTTTGGTCAAAAATGAAAATTTTAAAAGTGCCCCTATTTCTGCTTTAAACTTTAGTTACCATCCCAAAATGAATCCCTGAGATGAAAAAAGTTGATTTCGGAGCATGATTTTTGAACAGGAGCTTCAACGGTTTTGGGGCATATGAGAAATTCCCTAAGCCCCGGACCCATCGATTTTGGTCAAAAATGAAAATTTTAAAAGTGCCCCTATTTCTGCTTTAAACTTTAGTTACCATCCCAAAATGAATCCCTGAGATGAAAAAAGTTGATTTTGGAGCATGATTTTTGAACAGGAGCTTCAACGGTTTTGTGGCATATGAGAAATTCCCTAAGCCCCGGACCCATCGATTTTGGTCAAAAATGAAAATTTTAAAAGTGCCCCTATTTCTGCTTTAAACTGTAGTTACCATCCCAAAATGAATCCCTGAGATGAAAAAAGTTGATTTCGGAGCATGATTTTTGAACAGGAGCTTCAACGGTTTTGGGGCATATGAGAAATTCCCTAAGCCCCGGACCCATCGATTTTGGTCAAAAATGAAAATTTTAAAAGTGCCCCTATTTCTGCTTTAAACTTTAGTTACCATCCCAAAATGAATCCCTGAGATAAAAAAAGTTGATTTTGGAGCATGATTTTTGAACAGGAGCTTCAACGGTTTTGCGGCATATGAGAAATCCCTAAGCCCCGGACCCATCGATTTTAGTCAAAAATGAAAATTTTAAAAGTGCCCCTATTTCTGCTTTAAACTTTAGTTACCATCCCAAAATGAATCCCTGAGATGAAAAAAGTTGATTTCGGAGCATGATTTTTGAACAGGAGCTTCAACGGTTTTGGGGCATATGAGAAATTCCCTAAGCCCCGGACCCATCGATTTTGGTCAAAAATGAAAATTTTAAAAGTGCCCCTATTTCTGCTTTAAACTGTAGTTACCATCCCAAAATGAATCCCTGAGATGAAAAAAGTTGATTTTGGAGCATGATTTTTGAACAGGAGCTTCGACGGTTTTGTGGCATATGAGAAATTCCCTAAGCCCCGGACCCATCGATTTTGGTCAAAAATGAAAATTTTAAAAGTGCCCCTATTTCTGCTTTAAACTTTAGTTACCATCCCAAAATGAATCCCTGAGATGAAAAAAGTTGATTTCGGAGCATGATTTTTGAACAGGAGCTTCAACGGTTTTGGGGCATATGAGAAATTCCCTAAGCCCCGGACCCATCGATTTTGGTCAAAAATGAAAATTTTAAAAGTGCCCCTATTTCTGCTTTAAACTTTAGTTACCATCCCAAAATGAATCCCTGAGATGAAAAAAGTTGATTTTGGAGCATGATTTTTGAACAGGAGCTTCAACGGTTTTGTGGCATATGAGAAATTCCCTAAGCCCCGGACCCATCGATTTTGGTCAAAAATGAAAATTTTAAAAGTGCCCCTATTTCTGCTTTAAACTTTAGTTACCATCCCAAAATGAATCCCTGAGATGAAAAAAGTTGATTTTGGAGCATGATTTTTGAACAGGAGCTTCAACGGTTTTGCGGCATATGAGAAATCCCTAAGCCCCGGACCCATCGATTTTAGTCAAAAATGAAAATTTTAAAAGTGCCCCTATTTCTGCTTTAAACTTTAGTTACCATCCCAAAATGAATCCCTGAGATGAAAAAAGTTGATTTTGGAGCATGATTTTTGAACAGGAGCTTCAACGGTTTTGGGGCATATGAGAAATTCCCTAAGCCCCGGACCCATCGATTTTGGTCAAAAATGAAAATTTTAAAAGTGCCCCTATTTCTGCTTTAAACTTTAGTTACCATCCCAAAATGAATCCCTGAGATGAAAAAAGTTGATTTCGGAGCATGATTTTTGAACAGGAGCTTCAACGGTTTTGTGGCATATGAGAAATTCCCTAAGCCCCGGACCCATCGATTTTGGTCAAAAATGAAAATTTTAAAAGTGCCCCTATTTCTGCTTTAAACTTTAGTTACCATCCCAAAATGAATCCCTGAGATGAAAAAAGTTGATTTTGGAGCATGATTTTTGAACAGGAGCTTCAACGGTTTTGTGGCACATGAGAAATTCCCTAAGCCCCAGACCCATCGATTTTGGTCAAAAATGAAAATTTTAAAAGTGCCCCTATTTCTGCTTTAAACTTTAGTTACCATCCCAAAATGAATCCCTGAGATGAAAAAAGTTGATTTTGGAGCATGATTTTTGAACAGGAGCTTCAACGGTTTTGTGGCATATGAGAAATTCCCTAAGCCCCGGACCCATCGATTTTGGTCAAAAATGAAAATTTTAAAAGTGCCCCTATTTCTGCTTTAAACTTTAGTTACCATCCCAAAATGAATCCCTGAGATGAAAAAAGTTGATTTTGGAGCATGATTTTTGAACAGGAGCTTCAACGTTTTGCGGCATATGAGAAATCCCTAAGCCCCGGACCCATCGATTTTAGTCAAAAATGAAAATTTTAAAAGTGCCCCTATTTCTGCTTTAAACTTTAGTTACCATCCCAAAATGAATCCCTGAGATGAAAAAAGTTGATTTTGGAGCATGATTTTTGAACAGGAGCTTCAACGGTTTTGTGGCATATGAGAAATTCCCTAAGCCCCGGACCCATCGATATTAATCAAAAATGAAAATTTTAAAAGTGCCCCTATTTCTGCTTTAAACTTTAGTTACCATCCCAAAATGAATCCCTGAGATGAAAAAAGTTGATTTTGGAGCATGATTTTTGAACAGGAGCTTCAACGGTTTTGTGGCACATGAGAAATTCCCTAAGCCCCAGACCCATCGATTTTGGTCAAAAATGAAAATTTTAAAAGTGCCCCTATTTCTGCTTTAAACTTTAGTTACCATCCCAAAATGCATCCCTGAGATGAAAAAAGCTGATTTTGGAGCATGATTTTTGAACAGGAGCTTCAACGGTTTTGTGGCATATGAGAAATTCCCTAAGCCCCGGACCTATCGATTTTGGTCAAAAATGAAAATTTTAAAAGTGCCCCTATTTCTGCTTTAAACTTTAGTTACCATCCCAAAATGAATCCCTGAGATGAAAAAAGTTGATTTTGGAGCATGATTTTTGAACAGGAGCTTCAACGGTTTTGCGGCATATGAGAAATCCCTAAGCCCCGGACCCATCGATTTTAGTCAAAAATGAAAATTTTAAAAGTGCCCCTATTTCTGCTTTAAACTTTAGTTACCATCCCAAAATGAATCCCTGAGATGAAAAAAGTTGATTTTGGAGCATGATTTTTGAACAGGAGCTTCAACGGTTTTGGGGCATATGAGAAATTCCCTAAGCCCCGGACCCATCGATTTTGGTCAAAAATGAAAATTTTAAAAGTGCCCCTATTTCTGCTTTAAACTTTAGTTACCATCCCAAAATGAATCCCTGAGATGAAAAAAGTTGATTTCGGAGCATGATTTTTGAACAGGAGCTTCAACGGTTTTGTGGCATATGTGAAATTCCCTAAGCCCCGGACCCATCGATTTTGGTCAAAAATGAAAATTTTAAAAGTGCCCCTATTTCTGCTTTAAACTTTAGTTACCATCCCAAAATGAATCCCTGAGATGAAAAAAGTTGATTTTGGAGCATGATTTTTGAACAGGAGCTTCAACGGTTTTGTGGCACATGAGAAATTCCCTAAGCCCCAGACCCATCGATTTTGGTCAAAAATGAAAATTTTAAAAGTGCCCCTATTTCTGCTTTAAACTTTAGTTACCATCCCAAAATGAATCCCTGAGATGAAAAAAGTTGATTTTGGAGCATGATTTTTGAACAGGAGCTTCAACGGTTTTGTGGCATATGAGAAATTCCCTAAGCCCCGGACCCATCGATTTTGGTCAAAAATGAAAATTTTAAAAGTGCCCCTATTTCTGCTTTAAACTTTAGTTACCATCCCAAAATGAATCCCTGAGATGAAAAAAGTTGATTTTGGAGCATGATTTTTGAACAGGAGCTTCAACGGTTTTGCGGCATATGAGAAATCCCTAAGCCCCGGACCCATCGATTTTAGTCAAAAATGAAAATTTTAAAAGTGCCCCTATTTCTGCTTTAAACTTTAGTTACCATCCCAAAATGAATCCCTGAGATGAAAAAAGTTGATTTCGGAGCATGATTTTTGAACAGGAGCTTCAACGGTTTTGGGGCATATGAGAAATTCCCTAAGCCCCGGACCCATCGATTTTGGTCAAAAATGAAAATTTTAAAAGTGCCCCTATTTCTGCTTTAAACTTTAGTTACCATCCCAAAATGAATCCCTGAGATGAAAAAAGTTGATTTTGGAGCATGATTTTTGAACAGGAGCTTCAACGGTTTTGTGGCATATGAGAAATTCCCTAAGCCCTGGACCCATCGATTTTGGTCAAAAATGAAAATTTTAAAAGTGCCCCTATTTCTGCTTTAAACTGTAGTTACCATCCCAAAATGAATCCCTGAGATGAAAAAAGTTGATTTCGGAGCATGATTTTTGAACAGGAGCTTCAACGGTTTTGGGGCATATGAGAAATTCCCTAAGCCCCGGACCCATCGATTTTGGTCAAAAATGAAAATTTTAAAAGTGCCCCTATTTCTGCTTTAAACTTTAGTTACCATCCCAAAATGAATCCCTGAGATGAAAAAAGTTGATTTTGGAGCATGATTTTTGAACAGGAGCTTCAACGGTTTTGTGGCATATGAGAAATTCCCTAAGCCCCGGACCCATCGATATTGGTCAAAAATGAAAATTTTAAAAGTGCCCCTATTTCTGCTTTAAACTTTAGTTACCATCCCAAAATGAATCCCTAAGATGAAAAAAGTTGATTTTGGAGCATGATTTTTGAACAGGAGCTTCAACGGTTTTGTGGCACATGAGAAATTCCCTAAGCCCCAGACCCATCGATTTTGGTCAAAAATGAAAATTTTAAAAGTGCCCCTATTTCTGCTTTAAACTTTAGTTACCATCCCAAAATGAATCCCTGAGATGAAAAAAAGTTGATTTCGGAGCATGATTTTTGAACAGGAGCTTCAACGGTTTTGGGGCATATGAGAAATTCCCTAAGCCCCGGACCCATCGATTTTGGTCAAAAATGAAAATTTTAAAAGTGCCCCTATTTCTGCTTTAAACTTTAGTTACCATCCCAAAATGAATCCCTGAGATGAAAAAAGTTGATTTCGGAGCATGATTTTTTAACAGGAGCTTCAACGGTTTTGGGGCATATGAGAAATTCCCTAAGCCCCGGACCCATCGATTTTGGTCAAAAATGAAAATTTTAAAAGTGCCCCTATTTCTGCTTTAAACTTTAGTTACCATCCCAAAATGAATCCCTGAGATGAAAAAAGTTGATTTCGGAGCATGATTTTTGAACAGGAGCTTCAACGGTTTTGGGGCATATGAGAAATTCCCTAAGTCCCGGACCCATCGATTTTGGTCAAAAATGAAAATTTTAAAAGTGCCCCTATTTCTGCTTTAAACTTTAGTTACCATCCCAAAATGAATCCCTGAGATGAAAAAAGTTGATTTCGGAGCATGATTTTTGAACAGGAGCTTCAATGGTTTTGGGGCATATGAGAAATTCCCTAAGCCCCGGACCCATCGATTTTGGTCAAAAATGAAAATTTTAAAAGTGCCCCTATTTCTGCTTTAAACTTTAGTTACCATCCCAAAATGAATCCCTGAGATGAAAAAAGTTAATTTCGGAGCATGATTTTTGAACAGGAGCTTCAACGGTTTTGGGGCATATGAGAAATTCCCTAAGCCCCGGACCCATCGATTTTGGTCAAAAATGAAAATTTTAAAAGTGCCCCTATTTCTGCTTTAAACTTTAGTTACCATCCCAAAATGAATCCCTGAGATGAAAAAAGTTGATTTCGGAGCATGATTTTTGAACAGGAGCTTCAACGGTTTTGGGGCATATGAGAAATTCCCTAAGCCCCGGACCCATCGATTTTGGTCAAAAATGAAAATTTTAAAAGTGCCCCTATTTCTGCTTTAAACTTTAGTTACCATCCCAAAATGAATCCCTGAGATGAAAAAAGTTGATTTCGGAGCATGAATTTTGAACAGGAGCTTCAACGGTTTTGGGGCATATGAGAAATTCCCTAAGCCCCGGACCCATCGATTTTGGTCAAAAATGAAAATTTTAAAAGTGCCCCTATTTCTGCTTTAAACTTTAGTTACCATCCCAAAATGAATCCCTGAGATGAAAAAAGTTGATTTCGGAGCATGATTTTTGAACAGGAGCTTCAACGGTTTTGGGGCATATAAGAAATTCCCTAAGCCCCGGACCCATCGATTTTGGTCAAAAATGAAAATTTTAAAAGTGCCCCTATTTCTGCTTTAAACTTTAGTTACCATCCGAAAATGAATCCCTGAGATGAAAAAAGTTGATTTCGGAGCATGATTTTTGAACAGGAGCTTCAACGGTTTTGGGGCATATGAGAAAATCCCTAACCCCCGGACCCATCGATTTTGTTCTAAAATGAAAATTTTAAAAGTGCCCCTATTTCTGCTTTAAACTTTAGTTACCATCCCAAAATGAATCCCTGAGATGAAAAAAGTTGATTTCGGAGCATGATTTTTGAACAGGAGCTTCAACGGTTTTGGGGCATATGAGAAATTCCCTAAGCCCCGGACCCATCGATTTTGGTCAAAAATGAAAATTTTTAAAGTGCCCCTATTTCTGATTTAAACTTTAGTTACCATCCCAAAATGAATCCCTGAGATGAAAAAAGTTGATTTCAGAGCATGATTTTTGAACAGGAGCTTCAACGGTTTTGGGGCATATAAGAAATTCCCTAAGCCCCGGACCCATCGATTTTGGTCAAAAATGAAAATTTTAAAAGTGCCCCTATTTCTGCTTTAAACTTTAGTTACCATCCGAAAATGAATCCCTGAGATGAAAAAAGTTGATTTCGGAGCATGATTTTTTAACAGGAGCTTCAACGGTTTTGGGGCATATGAGAAAATCCCTAAGCCCCGGACCCATCGATTTTGTTCTAAAATGAAAATTTTAAAAGTGCCCCTATTTCTGCTTTAAACTTTAGTTACCATCCCAAAATGAATCCCTGAGATGAAAAAAGTTGATTTCGGAGCATGATTTTTGAACAGGAGCTTCAACGGTTTTGGGGCATATGAGAAATTCCCTAAGCCCCGGACCCATCGATTTTGGTCAAAAATGAAAATTTTTAAAGTGCCCCTATTTCTGCTTTAAACTTTAGTTACCATCCCAAAATGAATCCCTGAGATGAAAAAAGTTGATTTCGGAGCATTATTTTTGAACAGGAGCTTCAACGGTTTTGGGGCATATGAGAAATTCCCTAAGCCCCGGACCTATCGATTTTGGTCAAAAATGAAAATGTTAAAAGTGCCCCTATTTCTGCTTTAAACTTTAGATACCATCCCAAAATGAATCCCTGAGATGAAAAAAGTTGATTTTGGAGCATGATTTTTGAACAGGAGCTTCAACGGTTTTGGGGCATATGAGAAATTCCCTAAGCCCCGGACCTATCGATTTTGGTCAAAAATGAAAATTTTAAAAGTGCCCCTATTTCTGCTTTAAACTTTAGATACCATCCCAAAATGAATCCCTGAGATGAAAAAAGTTGATTTTGGAGCATGATTTTTGAACAGGAGCTTCAACGGTTTTGGGGCATATGAGAAATTCGCTAAGCCCCGGGCCCATCGATTTTGGTCAAAAATGAAAATTTTAAAAGTGCCCCTCTTTCTGCTTTAAACTTTAGTTACCATCCCAAAATGAATCCCTGAGATGAAAAAAGTTGATTTTGGAGCATGATTTTTGAACAGGAGCTTCAACGGTTTTGGGGCATATGAGAAATTCCCTAAGCCCCGGACCCATCGATTTTGGTCAAAAATGAAAATTTTAAAAGTGCCACTATTTCTGCTATAAACTTTAGTTACCATCCCAAAATGAATCCCTGAGATGAAAAAAGTTGATTTCGGAGCATGATTTTTGAACAGGAGCTTCAATGGTTTTGGGGCATATGAGAAATTCCCTAAGCCCCGGACCCATCGATTTTGGTCAAAAATGAAAATTTTAAAAGTGCCCCTATTTCTGCTTTAAACTTTAGTTACCATCCCAAAATGAATCCCTGAGATGAAAAAAGTTAATTTCGGAGCATGATTTTTGAACAGGAGCTTCAACGGTTTTGGGGCATATGAGAAATTCCCTAAGCCCCGGACCCATCGATTTTTGTCAAAAATGAAAATTTTAAAAGTGCCCCTATTTCTGCTTTAAACTTTAGTTACCATCCCAAAATGAATCCCTGAGATGAAAAAAGTTGATTTCGGAGCATGATTTTTGAACAGGAGCTTCAACGGTTTTGGGGCATATGAGAAATTCCCTAAGCCCCGGACCCATCGATTTTGGTCAAAAATGAAAATTTTAAAAGTGCCCCTATTTCTGCTTTAAACTTTAGTTACCATCCCAAAATGAATCCCTGAGATGAAAAAAGTTGATTTCGGAGCATGAATTTTGAACAGGAGCTTCAACGGTTTTGGGGCATATGAGAAATTCCCTAAGCCCCGGACCCATCGATTTTGGTCAAAAATGAAAATTTTAAAAGTGCCCCTATTTCTGCTTTAAACTTTAGTTACCATCCCAAAATGAATCCCTGAGATGAAAAAAGTTGATTTCGGAGCATGATTTTTGAACAGGAGCTTCAACGGTTTTGGGGCATATAAGAAATTCCCTAAGCCCCGGACCCATCGATTTTGGTCAAAAATGAAAATTTTAAAAGTGCCCCTATTTCTGCTTTAAACTTTAGTTACCATCCGAAAATGAATCCCTGAGATGAAAAAAGTTGATTTCGGAGCATGATTTTTGAACAGGAGCTTCAACGGTTTTGGGGCATATGAGAAAATCCCTAACCCCCGGACCCATCGATTTTGTTCTAAAATGAAAATTTTAAAAGTGCCCCTATTTCTGCTTTAAACTTTAGTTACCATCCCAAAATGAATCCCTGAGATGAAAAAAGTTGATTTCGGAGCATGATTTTTGAACAGGAGCTTCAACGGTTTTGGGGCATATGAGAAATTCCCTAAGCCCCGGACCCATCGATTTTGGTCAAAAATGAAAATTTTTAAAGTGCCCCTATTTCTGCTTTAAACTTTAGTTACCATCCCAAAATGAATCCCTGAGATGAAAAAAGTTGATTTCGGAGCATGATTTTTGAACAGGAGCTTCAACGGTTTTGGGGCATATAAGAAATTCCCTAAGCCCCGGACCCATCGATTTTGGTCAAAAATGAAAATTTTAAAAGTGCCCCTATTTCTGCTTTAAACTTTAGTTACCATCCGAAAATGAATCCCTGAGATGAAAAAAGTTGATTTCGGAGCATGATTTTTGAACAGGAGCTTCAACGGTTTTGGGGCATATGAGAAAATCCCTAAGCCCCGGACCCATCGATTTTGTTCTAAAATGAAAATTTTAAAAGTGCCCCTATTTCTGCTTTAAACTTTAGTTACCATCCCAAAATGAATCCCTGAGATGAAAAAAGTTGATTTCGGAGCATGATTTTTGAACAGGAGCTTCAACGGTTTTGGGGCATATGAGAAATTCCCTAAGCCCCGGACCCATCGATTTTGGTCAAAAATGAAAATTTTTAAAGTGCCCCTATTTCTGCTTTAAACTTTAGTTACCATCCCAAAATGAATCCCTGAGATGAAAAAAGTTGATTTCGGAGCATGATTTTTGAACAGGAGCTTCAACGGTTTTGGGGCATATGAGAAATTCCCTAAGCCCCGGACCTATCGATTTTGGTCAAAAATGAAAATGTTAAAAGTGCCCCTATTTCTGCTTTAAACTTTAGATACCATCCCAAAATGAATCCCTGAGATGAAAAAAGTTGATTTTGGAGCATGATTTTTGAACAGGAGCTTCAACGGTTTTGGGGCATATGAGAAATTCCCTAAGCCCCGGACCCATCGATTTTGGTCAAAAATGAAAATTTTAAAAGTGCCCCTATTTCTGCTTTAAACTTTAGATACCATCCCAAAATGAATCCCTGAGATGAAAAAAGTTGATTTTGGAGCATGATTTTTGAACAGGAGCTTCAACGGTTTTGGGGCATATGAGAAATTCCCTAAGCCCCGGGCCCATCGATTTTGGTCAAAAATGAAAATTTTAAAAGTGCCCCTCTTTCTGCTTTAAACTTTAGTTACCATCCCAAAATGAATCCCTGAGATGAAAAAAGTTGATTTTGGAGCATGATTTTTGAACAGGAGCTTCAACGGTTTTGGGGCATATGAGAAATTCCCTAAGCCCCGGACCCATCGATTTTGGTCAAAAATGAAAATTTTAAAAGTGCCCCTATTTCTGCTATAAACTTTAGTTACCATCCCAAAATGAATCCCTGAGATGAAAAAAGTTGATTTTGGAGCATGATTTTTGAACAGGAGCTTCAACGGTTTTGGGGCATATGAGAAATTCCCTAAGCCCCGGACCCATCGATTTTGGTCAAAAATGAAAATTTTAAAAGTGCCCCTATTTCTGCTTTAAACTTTAGTTACCATCCCAAAATGAATCCCTGAGATGAAAAAAGTTAATTTCGGAGCATGATTTTTGAACAGGAGCTTCAACGGTTTTGGGGCATATGAGAAATTCCCTAAGCCCCGGACCCATCGATTTTGGTCAAAAATGAAAATTTTAAAAGTGCCCCTATTTCTGCTTTAAACTTTAGTTACCATCCCAAAATGAATCCCTGAGATGAAAAAAGTTAATTTCGGAGCATGATTTTTGAAAAGGAGCTTCAACGGTTTTGGGGCATATGAGAAATTCCCTAAGCCCCGGACCCATCGATTTTGGTCAAAAATGAAAATTTTAAAAGTGCCCCTATTTCTGCTTTAAACTTTAGTTACCATCCCAAAATGAATCCCTGAGATGAAAAAAGTTGATTTCGGAGCATGAATTTTGAACAGGAGCTTCAACGGTTTTGGGGCATATGAGAAATTCCCTAAGCCCCGGACCCATCGATTTTGGTCAAAAATGAAAATTTTAAAAGTGCCCCTATTTCTGCTTTAAACTTTAGTTACCATCCCAAAATGAATCCCTGAGATGAAAAAAGTTGATTTCGGAGCATGATTTTTGAACAGGAGCTTCAATGGTTTTGGGGCATATGAGAAATTCCCTAAGCCCCGGACCCATCGATTTTGGTCAAAAATGAAAATTTTAAAAGTGCCCCTATTTCTGCTTTAAACTTTAGTTACCATCCCAAAATGAATCCCTGAGATGAAAAAAGTTAATTTCGGAGCATGATTTTTGAACAGGAGCTTCAACGGTTTTGTGGCATATGAGAAATTCCCTAAGCCCCGGACCCATCGATTTTGGTCAAAAATGAAAATGTTAAAAGTGCCCCTATTTCTGCTTTAAACTTTAGTTACCATCCCAAAATGAATCCCTGAGATGAAAAAAGTTGATTTCAGAGCATGATTTTTGAACAGGAGCTTCAACGGTTTTGTGGCATATGAGAAATTCCCTAAGCCCCGGACCCATCGATTTTGGTCAAAAATGAAAATTTTAAAAGTGCCCCTATTTCTGCTTTAAACTTTAGTTACCATCCCAAAATGAATCCCTGAGATGAAAAAAGTTGATTTCGGAGCATGATTTTTGAACAGGAGCTTCAACGGTTTTGGGGCATATGAGAAATTCCCTAAGCCCCGGACCCATCGATTTTGGTCAAAAATGAAAATTTTAAAAGTGCCCCTATTTCTGCTTTAAACTTTAGTTACCATCCCAAAATGAATCCCTGAGATGAAAAAAGTTGATTTCGGAGCATGATTTTTGAACAGGAGCTTCAACGGTTTTGGGGCATATAAGAAATTCCCTAAGCCCCGGACCCATCGATTTTGGTCAAAAATGAAAATTTTAAAAGTGCCCCTATTTCTGCTTTAAACTTTAGTTACCATCCGAAAATGAATCCCTGAGATGAAAAAAGTTGATTTCGGAGCATGATTTTTGAACAGGAGCTTCAACGGTTTTGGGGCATATGAGAAAATCCCTAACCCCCGGACCCATCGATTTTGTTCTAAAATGAAAATTTTAAAAGTGCCCCTATTTCTGCTTTAAACTTTAGTTACCATCCCAAAATGAATCCCTGAGATGAAAAAAGTTGATTTCGGAGCATGATTTTTGAACAGGAGCTTCAACGGTTTTGGGGCATATGAGAAATTCCCTAAGCCCCGGACCCATCGATTTTGGTCAAAAATGAAAATTTTTAAAGTGCCCCTATTTCTGCTTTAAACTTTAGTTACCATCCCAAAATGAATCCCTGAGATGAAAAAAGTTGATTTCGGAGCATGATTTTTGAACAGGAGCTTCAACGGTTTTGGGGCATATAAGAAATTCCCTAAGCCCCGGACCCATCGATTTTGGTCAAAAATGAAAATTTTAAAAGTGCCCCTATTTCTGCTTTAAACTTTAGTTACCATCCGAAAATGAATCCCTGAGATGAAAAAAGTTGATTTCGGAGCATGATTTTTGAACAGGAGCTTCAACGGTTTTGGGGCATATGAGAAAATCCCTAAGCCCCGGACCCATCGATTTTGTTCTAAAATGAAAATTTTAAAAGTGCCCCTATTTCTGCTTTAAACTTTAGTTACCATCCCAAAATGAATCCCTGAGATGAAAAAAGTTGATTTCGGAGCATGATTTTTGAACAGGAGCTTCAACGGTTTTGGGGCATATGAGAAATTCCCTAAGCCCCGGACCCATCGATTTTGGTCAAAAATGAAAATTTTTAAAAGTGCCCCTATTTCTGCTTTAAACTTTAGTTACCATCCCAAAATGAATCCCTGAGATGAAAAAAGTTGATTTCGGAGCATGATTTTTGAACAGGAGCTTCAACGGTTTTGGTGCATATGAGAAATTCCCTAAGCCCCGGACCTATCGATTTTGGTCAAAAATGAAAATGTTAAAAGTGCCCCTATTTCTGCTTTAAACTTTAGATACCATCCCAAAATGAATCCCTGAGATGAAAAAAGTTGATTTTGGAGCATGATTTTTGAACAGGAGCTTCAACGGTTTTGGGGCATATGAGAAATTCCCTAAGCCCCGGACCTATCGATTTTGGTCAAAAATGAAAATTTTAAAAGTGCCCCTATTTCTGCTTTAAACTTTAGATACCATCCCAAAATGAATCCCTGAGATGAAAAAAGTTGATTTTGGAGCATGATTTTTGAACAGGAGCTTCAACGGTTTTGGGGCATATGAGAAATTCCCTAGGCCCCGGGCCCATCGATTTTGGTCAAAAATGAAAATTTTAAAAGTGCCCCTCTTTCTGCTTTAAACTTTAGTTACCATCCCAAAATGAATCCCTGAGATGAAAAAAGTTGATTTTGGAGCATGATTTTTGAACAGGAGCTTCAACGGTTTTGGGGCATATGAGAAATTCCCTAAGCCCCGGACCCATCGATTTTGGTCAAAAATGAAAATTTTAAAAGTGCCCCTATTTCTGCTATAAACTTTAGTTACCATCCCAAAATGAATCCCTGAGATGAAAAAAGTTGATTTTGGAGCATGATTTTTGAACAGGAGCTTCAACGGTTTTGGGGCATATGAGAAATTCCCTAAGCCCCGGACCCATCGATTTTGGTCAAAAATGAAAATTTTAAAAGTGCCCCTATTTCTGCTTTAAACTTTAGTTACCATCCCAAAATGAATCCCTGAGATGAAAAAAGTTGATTTCGGAGCATGATTTTTGAACAGGAGCTTCAACGGTTTTGGGGCATATGAGAAATTCCCTAAGCCCCGGACCCATCGATTTTGGTCAAAAATGAAAATTTTAAAAGTGCCCCTATTTCTGCTTTAAACTTTAGTTACCATCCCAAAATGAATCCCTGAGATGAAAAAAGTTGATTTCGGAGCATGAATTTTGAACAGGAGCTTCAACGGTTTTGGGGCATATGAGAAATTCCCTAAGCCCCGGACCCATCGATTTTGGTCAAAAATGAAAATTTTAAAAGTGCCCCTATTTCTGCTTTAAACTTTAGTTACCATCCCAAAATGAATCCCTGAGATGAAAAAAGTTGATTTCGGAGCATGATTTTTGAACAGGAGCTTCAACGGTTTTGGGGCATATGAGAAATTCCCTAAGCCCCGGACCCATCGATTTTGGTCAAAAATGAAAATTTTAAAAGTGCCCCTCTTTCTGCTTTAAACTTTAGTTACCATCCCAAAATGAATCCCTGAGATGAAAAAAGTTGATTTTGGAGCATGATTTTTGAACAGGAGCTTCAACGGTTTTGGGGCATATGAGAAATTCCCTAAGCCCCGGACCCATCGATTTTGGTCAAAAATGAAAATTTTAAAAGTGCCCCTATTTCTGCTTTAAACTTTAGTTACCATCCCAAAATGAATCTCTGAGATGAAAAAAGTTTATTTCGGAGCATGATTTTTGAACAGGAGCTTCAACGGTTTTGGGGCATATGAGAAATTCCCTAAGTCCCGGACCCATCGATTTTGGTCAAAAATGAAAATTTTAAAAGTGCCCCTATTTCTGCTTTAAACTTTAGTTACCATCCCAAAATGAATCCCTGAGATGAAAAAAGTTGATTTCGGAGCATGAATTTTGAACAGGAGCTTCAACGGTTTTGGGGCATATGAGAAATTCCCTAAGCCCCGGACCCATCGATTTTGGTCAAAAATGAAAATTTTAAAAGTGCCCCTATTTCTGCTTTAAACTTTAGTTACCATCCCAAAATGAATCCCTGAGATGAAAAAAGTTGATTTCGGAGCATGATTTTTGAACAGGAGCTTCAATGGTTTTGGGGCATATGAGAAATTCCCTAAGCCCCGGACCCATCGATTTTGGTCAAAAATGAAAATTTAAAAAGTGCCCCTATTTCTGCTTTAAACTTTAGTTACCATCCCAAAATGAATCCCTGAGATGAAAAAAGTTAATTTCGGAGCATGATTTTTGAACAGGAGCTTCAACGGTTTTGGGGCATATGAGAAATTCCCTAAGCCCCGGACCCATCGATTTTGGTCAAAAATGAAAATTTTAAAAGTGCCCCTATTTCTGCTTTAAACTTTAGTTACCATCCCAAAATGAATCCCTGAGATGAAAAAAGTTGATTTCGGAGCATGATTTTTGAACAGGAGCTTCAACGGTTTTGGGGCATATGAGAAATTCCCTAAGCCCCGGACCCATCGATTTTGGTCAAAAATGAAAATTTTAAAAGTGCCCCTATTTCTGCTTTAAACTTTAGTTACCATCCCAAAATGAATCCCTGAGATGAAAAAAGTTGATTTCGGAGCATGAATTTTGAACAGGAGCTTCAACGGTTTTGGGGCATATGAGAAATTCCCTAAGCCCCGGACCCATCGATTTTGGTCAAAAATGAAAATTTTAAAAGTGCCCCTATTTCTGCTTTAAACTTTAGTTACCATCCCAAAATGAATCCCTGAGATGAAAAAAGTTGATTTCGGAGCATGATTTTTGAACAGGAGCTTCAACGGTTTTGGGGCATATAAGAAATTCCCTAAGCCCCAGACCCATCGATTTTGGTCAAAAATGAAAATTTTAAAAGTGCCCCTATTTCTGCTTTAAACTTTAGTTACCATCCCAAAATGAATCCCTGAGATGAAAAAAGTTGATTTCGGAGCATGATTTTTGAACAGGAGCTTCAACGGTTTTGGGGCATATGAGAAATTCCCTAAGCCCCGGACCTATCGATTTTGGTCAAAAATGAAAATTTTAAAAGTGCCCCTATTTCTGCTTTAGACTTTAGATACCATCCCAAAATGAATCCCTGAGATGAAAAAAGTTGATTTTGGAGCATGATTTTTGAACAGGAGCTTCAACGGTTTTGGGGCATATGAGAAATTCCCTAAGCCCCGGACCTATCGATTTTGGTCAAAAATGAAAATTTTAAAAGTGCCCCTATTTCTGCTTTAAACTTTAGATACCATCCCAAAATGAATCCCTGAGATGAAAAAAGTTGATTTCGGAGCATGATTTTTGAACAGGAGCTTCAACGGTTTTGGGGCATATGAGAAATTCCCTAAGCCCCGGACCCATCGATTTTGGTCAAAAATGAAAATTTTAAAAGTGCCCCTATTTCTGCTTTAAACTTTAGTTACCATCCCAAAATGAATCCCTGAGATGAAAAAAGTTGATTTCGGAGCATGATTTTTGAACAGGAGCTTCAACGGTTTTGGGGCATATGAGAAATTCCCTAAGCCCCGGACCCATCGATTTTGGTCAAAAATTAAAATTTTAAAAGTGCCCCTATTTCTGCTTTAAACTTTAGTTACCATCCCAAAATGAATCCCTGAGATGAAAAAAGTTAATTTCGGAGCATGATTTTTGAACAGGAGCTTCAACGGTTTTGGGGCATATGAGAAATTCCCTAAGCCCCGGACCCATCGATTTTGGTCAAAAATGAAAATTTTAAAAGTGCCCCTATTTCTGCTTTAAACTTTAGTTACCATCCCAAAATGAATCCCTGAGATGAAAAAAGTTGATTTCGGAGCATGAATTTTGAACAGGAGCTTCAACGGTTTTGGGGCATATGAGAAATTCCCTAAGCCCCGGACCCATCGATTTTGGTCAAAAATGAAAATTTTAAAAGTGCCCCTATTTCTGCTTTAAACTTTAGTTACCATCCCAAAATGAATCCCTGAGATGAAAAAAGTTGATTTCGGAGCATGATTTTTGAACAGGAGCTTCAATGGTTTTGGGGCATATGAGAAATTCCCTAAGCCCCGGACCCATCGATTTTGGTCAAAAATGAAAATTTTAAAAGTGCCCCTATTTCTGCTTTAAACTTTAGTTACCATCCCAAAATGAATCCCTGAGATGAAAAAAGTTAATTTCGGAGCATGATTTTTGAACAGGAGCTTCAACGGTTTTGGGGCATATGAGAAATTCCCTAAGCCCCGGACCCATCGATTTTGGTCAAAAATGAACATTTTAAAAGTGCCCCTATTTCTGCTTTAAACTTTAGTTACCATCCCAAAATGAATCCCTGAGATGAAAAAAGTTGATTTCGGAGCATGATTTTTGAACAGGAGCTTCAATGGTTTTGGGGCATATGAGAAATTCCCTAAGCCCCGGACCCATCGATTTTGGTCAAAAATGAAAATTTTAAAAGTGCCCCTATTTCTGCTTTAAACTTTAGTTACCATCCCAAAATGAATCCCTGAGATGAAAAAAGTTAATTTCGGAGCATGATTTTTGAACAGGAGCTTCAACGGTTTTGGGGCATATGAGAAATTCCCTAAGCCCCGGACCCATCGATTTTGGTCAAAAATGAAAATTTTAAAAGTGCCCCTATTTCTGCTTTAAACTTTAGTTACCATCCCAAAATGAATCCCTGAGATGAAAAAAGTTGATTTCGGAGCATGAATTTTGAACAGGAGCTTCAACGGTTTTGGGGCATATGAGAAAATCCCTAAGCCCCGGACCCATCGATTTTGTTCTAAAATGAAAATTTTAAAAGTGCCCCTATTTCTGCTTTAAACTTTAGTTACCATCCCAAAATGAATCCCTGAGATGAAAAAAGTTGATTTCGGAGCATGATTTTTGAACAGGAGCTTCAACGGTTTTGGGGCATATGAGAAATTCCCTAAGCCCCGGACCCATCGATTTTGGTCAAAAATGAAAATTTTTAAAGTGCCCCTATTTCTGCTTTAAACTTTAGTTACCATCCCAAAATGAATCCCTGAGATGAAAAAAGTTGATTTCGGAGCATGATTTTTGAACAGGAGCTTCAACGGTTTTGGGGCATATGAGAAATTCCCTAAGCCCCAGACCCATCGATTTTGGTCAAAAATGAAAATTTTAAAAGTGCCCCTATTTCTGCTTTAAACTTTAGTTACCATCCCAAAATGAATCCCTGAGATGAAAAAAGTTGATTTCGGAGCATGATTTTTGAACAGGAGCTTCAACGGTTTTGGGGCATATGAGAAATTCCCTAAGCCCCGGACCCATCGATTTTGGTCAAAAATGAGTATTTTAAAAGTGCCCCTATTTCTGCTTTAAACTTTAGTTACCATCCCAAAATGAATCCCTGAGATGAAAAAAGTTGATTTCGGAGCATGATTTTTGAACAGGAGCTTCAACGGTTTTGGGGCATATGAGAAATTCCCTAAGCCCCGGACCCATTGATTTTGGTCAAAAATGAAAATTTTAAAAGTGCCCCTATTTCTGCTTTAAACTTTAGTTACCATCCCAAAATGAATCCCTGAGATGAAAAAAGTTGATTTCGGAGCATGATTTTTGAACAGGAGCTTCAACGGTTTTGGGGCATATGAGAAATTCCCTAAGCCCCGGACCCATCGATTTTGGTCAAAAATTAAAATTTTAAAAGTGCCCCTATTTCTGCTTTAAACTTTAGTTACCATCCCAAAATGAATCCCTGAGATGAAAAAAGTTGATTTCGGAGCATGATTTTTGAACAGGAGCTTCAACGGTTTTGGGGCATATGAGAAATTCCCTAAGCCCCGGACCCATCGATTTTGGTCAAAAATGAAAATTTTAAAAGTGCCCCTATTTCTGCTTTAAACTTTAGTTACCATCCCAAAATGAATCCCTGAGATGAAAAAAGTTGATTTCGGAGCATGATTTTTGAACAGGAGCTTCAACGGTTTTGGGGCATATGAGAAATTCCCTAAGCCCCGGACCCATCGATTTTGGTCAAAAATGAAAATTTTAAAAGTGCCCCTATTTCTGCTTTAAACTTTAGTTACCATCCCAAAATGAATCCCTGAGATGAAAAAAGTTGATTTCAGAGCATGATTTTTGAACAGGAGCTTCAACGGTTTTGGGGCATATGAGAAATTCCCTAAACCCCGGACCCATCGATTTTGGTCAAAAATGAAAATTTTAAAAGTGCCCCTATTTCTGCTTTAAACTTTAGTTACCATCCCAAAATGAATCCCTGAGATGAAAAAAGTTAATTTCGGAGCATGATTTTTGAACAGGAGCTTCAACGGTTTTGGGGCATATGAGAAATTCCCTAAGCCCCGGACCCATTGATTTTGGTCAAAAATGAAAATTTTAAAAGTGCCCCTATTTCTGCTTTAAACTTTAGTTACCATCCCAAAATGAATCCCTGAGATGAAAAAAGTTGATTTCGGAGCATGATTTTTGAACAGGAGCTTCAACGGTTTTGGGGCATATGAGAAATTCCCTAAGCCCCGGACCCATCGATTTTGGTCAAAAATTAAAATTTTAAAAGTGCCCCTATTTCTGCTTTAAACTTTAGTTACCATCCCAAAATGAATCCCTGAGATGAAAAAAGTTAATTTCGGAGCATGATTTTTGAACAGGAGCTTCAACGGTTTTGGGGCATATGAGAAATTCCCTAAGCCCCGGACCCATCGATTTTGGTCAAAAATGAAAATTTTAAAAGTGCCCCTATTTCTGCTTTAAACTTTAGTTACCATCCCCAAATGAATCCCTGAGATGAAAAAAGTTGATTTCGGAGCATGAATTTTGAACAGGAGCTTCAACGGTTTTGGGGCATATGAGAAATTCCCTAAGCCCCGGACCCATCGATTTTGGTCAAAAATGAAAATTTTAAAAGTGCCCCTATTTCTGCTTTAAACTTTAGTTACCATCCCAAAATGAATCCCTGAGATGAAAAAAGTTGATTTCGGAGCATGATTTTTGAACAGGAGCTTCAATGGTTTTGGGGCATATGAGAAATTCCCTAAGCCCCGGACCCATCGATTTTGGTCAAAAATGAAAATTTTAAAAGTGCCCCTATTTCTGCTTTAAACTTTAGTTACCATCCCAAAATGAATCCCTGAGATGAAAAAAGTTAATTTCGGAGCATGATTTTTGAACAGGAGCTTCAACGGTTTTGGGGCATATGAGAAATTCCCTAAGCCCCGGACCCATCGATTTTGGTCAAAAATGAAAATTTTAAAAGTGCCCCTATTTCTGCTTTAAACTTTAGTTACCATCCCAAAATGAATCCCTGAGATGAAAAAAGTTAATTTCGGAGCATGATTTTTGAACAGGAGCTTCAACGGTTTTGGGGCATATGAGAAATTCCCTAAGCCCCGGACCCATCAATTTTGGTCAAAAATGAAAATTTTAAAAGTGCCCCTATTTCTGCTTTAAACTTTAGTTACCATCCCAAAATGAATCCCTGAGATGAAAAAAGTTGATTTCGGAGCATGATTTTTGAACAGGAGCTTCAACGGTTTTGGGGCATATGAGAAATTCCCTAAGCCCCAGACCCATCGATTTTGGTCAAAAATGAAAATTTTAAAAGTGCCCCTATTTCTGCTTTAAACTTTAGTTACCATCCCAAAATGAATCCCTGAGATGAAAAAAGTTGATTTCGGAGCATGATTTTTGAACAGGAGCTTCAACGGTTTTGGGGCATATGAGAAATTCCCTAAGCCCCGGACCCATCGATTTTGGTCAAAAATGAGTATTTTAAAAGTGCCCCTATTTCTGCTTTAAACTTTAGTTACCATCCCAAAATGAATCCCTGAGATGAAAAAAGTTGATTTCGGAGCATGATTTTTGAACAGGAGCTTCAACGGTTTTGGGGCATATGAGAAATTCCCTAAGCCCCGGACCCATTGATTTTGGTCAAAAATGAAAATTTTAAAAGTGCCCCTATTTCTGCTTTAAACTTTAGTTACCATCCCAAAATGAATCCCTGAGATGAAAAAAGTTGATTTCGGAGCATGATTTTTGAACAGGAGCTTCAACGGTTTTGGGGCATATGAGAAATTCCCTAAGCCCCGGACCCATCGATTTTGGTCAAAAATTAAAATTTTAAAAGTGCCCCTATTTCTGCTTTAAACTTTAGTTACCATCCCAAAATGAATCCCTGAGATGAAAAAAGTTGATTTCGGAGCATGATTTTTGAACAGGAGCTTCAACGGTTTTGGGGCATATGAGAAATTCCCTAAGCCCCGGACCCATCGATTTTGGTCAAAAATGAAAATTTTAAAAGTGCCCCTATTTCTGCTTTAAACTTTAGTTACCATCCCAAAATGAATCCCTGAGATGAAAAAAGTTGATTTCGGAGCATGATTTTTGAACAGGAGCTTCAACGGTTTTGGGGCATATGAGAAATTCCCTAAGCCCCGGACCCATCGATTTTGGTCAAAAATGAAAATTTTAAAAGTGCCCCTATTTCTGCTTTAAACTTTAGTTACCATCCCAAAATGAATCCCTGAGATGAAAAAAGTTGATTTCAGAGCATGATTTTTGAACAGGAGCTTCAACGGTTTTGGGGCATATGAGAAATTCCCTAAACCCCGGACCCATCGATTTTGGTCAAAAATGAAAATTTTAAAAGTGCCCCTATTTCTGCTTTAAACTTTAGTTACCATCCCAAAATGAATCCCTGAGATGAAAAAAGTTAATTTCGGAGCATGATTTTTGAACAGGAGCTTCAACGGTTTTGGGGCATATGAGAAATTCCCTAAGCCCCGGACCCATCGATTTTGGTCAAAAATGAAAATTTTAAAAGTGCCCCTATTTCTGCTTTAAACTTTAGTTACCATCCCAAAATGAATCCCTGAGATGAAAAAAGTTGATTTCGGAGCATGATTTTTGAACAGGAGCTTCAACGGTTTTGGGGCATATGAGAAATTCCCTAAGCCCCGGACCCATCGATTTTGGTCAAAAATTAAAATTTTAAAAGTGCCCCTATTTCTGCTTTAAACTTTAGTTACCATCCCAAAATGAATCCCTGAGATGAAAAAAGTTAATTTCGGAGCATGATTTTTGAACAGGAGCTTCAACGGTTTTGGGGCATATGAGAAATTCCCTAAGCCCCGGACCCATCGATTTTGGTCAAAAATGAAAATTTTAAAAGTGCCCCTATTTCTGCTTTAAACTTTAGTTACCATCCCAAAATGAATCCCTGAGATGAAAAAAGTTGATTTCGGAGCATGGATTTTGAACAGGAGCTTCAACGGTTTTGGGGCATATGAGAAATTCCCTAAGCCCCGGACCCATCGATTTTGGTCAAAAATGAAAATTTTAAAAGTGCCCCTATTTCTGCTTTAAACTTTAGTTACCATCCCAAAATGAATCCCTGAGATGAAAAAAGTTGATTTCGGAGCATGATTTTTGAACAGGAGCTTCAATGGTTTTGGGGCATATGAGAAATTCCCTAAGCCCCGGACCCATCGATTTTGGTCAAAAATGAAAATTTTAAAAGTGCCCCTATTTCTGCTTTAAACTTTAGTTACCATCCCAAAATGAATCCCTGAGATGAAAAAAGTTAATTTCGGAGCATGATTTTTGAACAGGAGCTTCAACGGTTTTGGGGCATATGAGAAATTCCCTAAGCCCCGGACCCATCGATTTTGGTCAAAAATGAAAATTTTAAAAGTGCCCCTATTTCTGCTTTAAACTTTAGTTACCATCCCAAAATGAATCCCTGAGATGAAAAAAGTTGATTTCGGAGCATGATTTTTGAACAGGAGCTTCAATGGTTTTGGGGCATATGAGAAATTCCCTAAGCCCCGGACCCATCGATTTTGGTCAAAAATGAAAATTTTAAAAGTGCCCCTATTTCTGCTTTAAACTTTAGTTACCATCCCAAAATGAATCCCTGAGATGAAAAAAGTTAATTTCGGAGCATGATTTTTGAACAGGAGCTTCAACGGTTTTGTGGCATATGAGAAATTCCCTAAGCCCCGGACCCATCGATTTTGGTTAAAAATGAAAATTTTAAAAGTGCCCCTATTTCTGCTTTAAACTTTAGTTACCATCCCAAAATGAATCCCTGAGATGAAAAAAGTTGATTTCGGAGCATGAATTTTGAACAGGAGCTTCAACGGTTTTGGGGCATATGAGAAATTACCTAAGCCACGGACCCATCGATTTTGGTCAAAAATGAAAATTTTAAAAGTGCCCCTATTTCTGCTTTAAACTTTAGTTACCATCCCAAAATGAATCCCTGAGATGAAAAAAGTTGATTTCGGAGCATGATTTTTGAACAGGAGCTTCAACGGTTTTGGGGCATATAAGAAATTCCCTAAGCCCCGGACCCATCGATTTTGGTCAAAAATGAAAATTTTAAAAGTGCCCCTATTTCTGCTTTAAACTTTAGTTACCATCCGAAAATGAATCCCTGAGATGAAAAAAGTTGATTTCGGAGCATGATTTTTGAACAGGAGCTTCAACGGTTTTGGGGCATATGAGAAAATCCCTAAGCCCCGGACCCATCGATTTTGTTCTAAAATGAAAATTTTAAAAGTGCCCCTATTTCTGCTTTAAACTTTAGTTACCATCCCAAAATGAATCCCTGAGATGAAAAAAGTTGATTTCGGAGCATGATTTTTGAACAGGAGCTTCAACGGTTTTGGGGCATATGAGAAATTCCCTAAGCCCCGGACCCATCGATTTTGGTCAAAAATGAAAATTTTTAAAGTGCCCCTATTTCTGCTTTAAACTTTAGTTACCATCCCAAAATGAATCCCTGAGATGAAAAAAGTTGATTTCGGAGCATGATTTTTGAACAGGAGCTTCAACGGTTTTGGGGCATATGAGAAATTCCCTAAGCCCCAGACCCATCGATTTTGGTCAAAAATGAAAATTTTAAAAGTGCCCCTATTTCTGCTTTAAACTTTAGTTACCATCCCAAAATGAATCCCTGAGATGAAAAAAGTTGATTTCGGAGCATGATTTTTGAACAGGAGCTTCAACGGTTTTGGGGCATATGAGAAATTCCCTAAGCCCCGGACCCATCGATTTTGGTCAAAAATGAGTATTTTAAAAGTGCCCCTATTTCTGCTTTAAACTTTAGTTACCATCCCAAAATGAATCCCTGAGATGAAAAAAGTTGATTTCGGAGCATGATTTTTGAACAGGAGCTTCAACGGTTTTGGGGCATATGAGAAATTCCCTAAGCCCCGGACCCATTGATTTTGGTCAAAAATGAAAATTTTAAAAGTGCCCCTATTTCTGCTTTAAACTTTAGTTACCATCACAAAATGAATCCCTGAGATGAAAAAAGTTGATTTTGGAGCATGATTTTTGAACAGGAGCTTCAACGGTTTTGGGGCATATGAGAAATTCCCTAAGCCCCAGACCCATCGATTTTGGTCAAAAATGAAAATTTTAAAAGTGCCCCTATTTCTGCTTTAAACTTTAGTTACCATCCCAAAATGAATCCCTGAGATGAAAAAAGTTGATTTCGGAGCATGATTTTTGAACAGGAGCTTCAACGGTTTTGGGGCATATGAGAAATTCCCTAAGCCCCCGGACCCATCGATTTTGGTCAAAAATTTAAATTTTAAAAGTGTCCCTATTTCTGCTTTAAACTTTAGTTACCATCCCAAAATGAATCCCTGAGATGAAAAAAGTTGATTTCGGAGCATGATTTTTGAACAGGAGCTTCAACGGTTTTGGGGCATATGAGAAATTCCCTAAGCCCCGGACCCATCGATTTTGGTCAAAAATGAAAATTTTAAAAGTGCCCCTATTTCTGCTTTAAACTTTAGTTACCATCCCAAAATGAATCCCTGAGATGAAAAAAGTTGATTTCGGAGCATGATTTTTGAACAGGAGCTTCAACGGTTTTGGGGCATATGAGAAATTCCCTAAGCCCCGGACCCATCGATTTTGGTCAAAAATGAAAATTTTAAAAGTGCCCCTATTTCTGCTTTAAACTTTAGTTACCATCCCAAAATGAATCCCTGAGATGAAAAAAGTTGATTTCAGAGCATGATTTTTGAACAGGAGCTTCAACGGTTTTGGGGCATATGAGAAATTCCCTAAGCCCCGGACCCATCGATTTTGGTCAAAAATGAAAATTTTAAAAGTGCCCCTATTTCTGCTTTAAACTTTAGTTACCATCCCAAAATGAATCCCTGAGATGAAAAAAGTTGATTTCGGAGCATGATTTTTGAACAGGAGCTTCAATGGTTTTGGGGCATATGAGAAATTCCCTAAGCCCCGGACCCATCAATTTTGGTCAAAAATTAAAATTTTAAAAGTGCCCCTATTTCTGCTTTAAACTTTAGTTACCATCCCAAAATGAATCCCTGAGATGAAAAAAGTTGATTTCGGAGCATGATTTTTGAACAGGAGCTTCAACGGTTTTGTGGCATATGAGAAATTCCCTAAGCCCCGGACCCATCGATTTTGGTCAAAAATGAAAATTTTAAAAGTGCCCCTATTTCTGCTTTAAACTTTAGTTACCATCCCAAAATGAATCCCTGAGATGAAAAAAGTTAATTTCGGAGCATGATTTTTGAACAGGAGCTTCAACGGTTTTGGGGCATATGAGAAATTCCCTAAGCCCCGGACCCATCGATTTTGGTCAAAAATGAAAATGTTAAAAGTGCCCCTATTTCTGCTTTAAACTTTAGTTACTATCCCAAAATGAATCCCAGAGATGAAAAAAGTTGATTTCGGAGCATGATTTTTGAACAGGAGCTTCAACGGTTTTGGGGCATATGAGAAATTCCCTAAGCCCCGGACCCATTGATTTTGGTCAAAAATGAAAATTTTAAAAGTGCCCCTATTTCTGCTTTAAACTTTAGTTACCATCCCAAAATGAATCCCTGAGATGAAAAAAGTTGATTTCGGAGCATGATTTTTGAACAGGAGCTTCAACGGTTTTGGGGCATATGAGAAATTCCCTAAGCCCCGGACCCATCGATTTTGGTCAAAAATGAAAATTTTAAAAGTGCCCCTATTTCTGCTTTAAACTTTAGTTACCATCCCAAAATGAATCCCTGAGATGAAAAAAGTTGATTTCGGAGCATGATTTTTGAACAGGAGCTTCAACGGTTTTGGGGCATATGAGAAATTCCCTAAGCCCCGGACCCATCAATTTTGGTCAAAAATGAAAATTTTAAAAGTGCCCCTATTTCTGCTTTAAACTTTAGTTACCATCCCAAAATGAATCCCTGAGATGAAAAAAGTTGATTTCGGAGCATGATTTTTGAACAGGAGCTTCAACGGTTTTGTGGCATATGAGAAATTCCCTAAGCCCCGGACCCATCAATTTTGGTCAAAAATGAAAATTTTAAAAGTGCCCCTATTTCTGCTTTAAACTTTAGTTACCATCCCAAAATGAATCCCTGAGATGAAAAAAGTTGATTTCGGAGCATGATTTTTGAACAGGAGCTTCAACGGTTTTGTGGCATATGAGAAATTCCCTAAGCCCCGGACCCATCGATTTTGGTCAAAAATGAAAATTTTAAAAGTGCCCCTATTTCTGCTTTAAACTTTAGTTACCATCCCAAAATGAATCCCTGAGATGAAAAAAGTTGATTTCGGAGCATGATTTTTGAACAGGAGCTTCAACGGTTTTGGGGCATATGAGAAATTCCCTAAGCCCCGGACCCATTGATTTTGGTCAAAAATGAAAATTTTAAAAGTGCCCCTATTTCTGCTTTAAACTTTAGTTACCATCCCAAAATGAATCCCTGAGATGAAAAAAGTTGATTTCGGAGCATGATTTTTGAACAGGAGCTTCAACGGTTTTGGGGCATATGAGAAATTCCCTAAGCCCCGGACCCATCGATTTTGGTCAAAAATGAAAATTTTAAAAGAGCCCCTATTTCTGCTTTAAACTTTAGTTACCATCCCAAAATGAATCCCTGAGATGAAAAAAGTTGATTTTGGAGCATGATTTTTGAACAGGAGCTTCAACGGTTTTGGGGCATATGAGAAATTCCCTAAGCCCCGGACCCATCAATTTTGGTCAAAAATGAAAATTTTAAAAGTGCCCCTATTTCTGCTTTAAACTTTAGTTACCATCCCAAAATGAATCCCTGAGATGAAAAAAGTTGATTTCGGAGCATGATTTTTGAACAGGAGCTTCAACGGTTTTGGGGCATATGAGAAATTCCCTAAGCCCCAGACCCATCGATTTTGGTCAAAAATGAAAATTTTAAAAGTGCCCCTATTTCTGCTTTAAACTTTAGATACCATCCCAAAATGAATCCCTGAGATGAAAAAAGTTGATTTCGGAGCATGATTTTTGAACAGGAGCTTCAACGGTTTTGGGGCATATGAGAAATTCCCTAAGCCCCGGACCCATCGATTTTGGTCAAAAATGAAAATTTTAAAAGTGCCCCTATTTCTGCTTTAAACTTTAGTTACCATCCCAAAATGAATCCCTGAGATGAAAAAAGTTGATTTCGGAGCATGATTTTTGAACAGGAGCTTCAACGGTTTTGGGGCATATGAGAAATTCCCTAAGCCCCGGACCCATCGATTTTGGTCAAAAATTAAAATTTTAAAAGTGCCCCTATTTCTGCTTTAAACTTTAGTTACCATCCCAAAATGAATCCCTGAGATGAAAAAAGTTAATTTCGGAGCATGATTTTTGAACAGGAGCTTCAACGGTTTTGGGGCATATGAGAAATTCCCTAAGCCCCGGACCCATCGATTTTGGTCAAAAATGAAAATTTTAAAAGTGCCCCTATTTCTGCTTTAAACTTTAGTTACCATCCCAAAATGAATCCCTGAGATGAAAAAAGTTGATTTCGGAGCATGAATTTTGAACAGGAGCTTCAACGGTTTTGGGGCATATGAGAAATTCCCTAAGCCCCGGACCCATCGATTTTGGTCAAAAATGAAAATTTTAAAAGTGCCCCTATTTCTGCTTTAAACTTTAGTTACCATCCCAAAATGAATCCCTGAGATGAAAAAAGTTGATTTCGGAGCATGATTTTTGAACAGGAGCTTCAATGGTTTTGGGGCATATGAGAAATTCCCTAAGCCCCGGACCCATCGATTTTGGTCAAAAATGAAAATTTTAAAAGTGCCCCTATTTCTGCTTTAAACTTTAGTTACCATCCCAAAATGAATCCCTGAGATGAAAAAAGTTAATTTCGGAGCATGATTTTTGAACAGGAGCTTCAACGGTTTTGGGGCATATGAGAAATTCCCTAAGCCCCGGACCCATCGATTTTGGTCAAAAATGAACATTTTAAAAGTGCCCCTATTTCTGCTTTAAACTTTAGTTACCATCCCAAAATGAATCCCTGAGATGAAAAAAGTTGATTTCGGAGCATGATTTTTGAACAGGAGCTTCAATGGTTTTGGGGCATATGAGAAATTCCCTAAGCCCCGGACCCATCGATTTTGGTCAAAAATGAAAATTTTAAAAGTGCCCCTATTTCTGCTTTAAACTTTAGTTACCATCCCAAAATGAATCCCTGAGATGAAAAAAGTTAATTTCGGAGCATGATTTTTGAACAGGAGCTTCAACGGTTTTGGGGCATATGAGAAATTCCCTAAGCCCCGGACCCATCGATTTTGGTCAAAAATGAAAATTTTAAAAGTGCCCCTATTTCTGCTTTAAACTTTAGTTACCATCCCAAAATGAATCCCTGAGATGAAAAAAGTTGATTTCGGAGCATGAATTTTGAACAGGAGCTTCAACGGTTTTGGGGCATATGAGAAAATCCCTAAGCCCCGGACCCATCGATTTTGTTCTAAAATGAAAATTTTAAAAGTGCCCCTATTTCTGCTTTAAACTTTAGTTACCATCCCAAAATGAATCCCTGAGATGAAAAAAGTTGATTTCGGAGCATGATTTTTGAACAGGAGCTTCAACGGTTTTGGGGCATATGAGAAATTCCCTAAGCCCCGGACCCATCGATTTTGGTCAAAAATGAAAATTTTTAAAGTGCCCCTATTTCTGCTTTAAACTTTAGTTACCATCCCAAAATGAATCCCTGAGATGAAAAAAGTTGATTTCGGAGCATGATTTTTGAACAGGAGCTTCAACGGTTTTGGGGCATATGAGAAATTCCCTAAGCCCCAGACCCATCGATTTTGGTCAAAAATGAAAATTTTAAAAGTGCCCCTATTTCTGCTTTAAACTTTAGTTACCATCCCAAAATGAATCCCTGAGATGAAAAAAGTTGATTTCGGAGCATGATTTTTGAACAGGAGCTTCAACGGTTTTGGGGCATATGAGAAATTCCCTAAGCCCCGGACCCATCGATTTTGGTCAAAAATGAGTATTTTAAAAGTGCCCCTATTTCTGCTTTAAACTTTAGTTACCATCCCAAAATGAATCCCTGAGATGAAAAAAGTTGATTTCGAAGCATGATTTTTGAACAGGAGCTTCAACGGTTTTGGGGCATATGAGAAATTCCCTAAGCCCCGGACCCATTGATTTTGGTCAAAAATGAAAATTTTAAAAGTGCCCCTATTTCTGCTTTAAACTTTAGTTACCATCCCAAAATGAATCCCTGAGATGAAAAAAGTTGATTTCGGAGCATGATTTTTGAACAGGAGCTTCAACGGTTTTGGGGCATATGAGAAATTCCCTAAGCCCCGGACCCATCGATTTTGGTCAAAAATTAAAATTTTAAAAGTGCCCCTATTTCTGCTTTAAACTTTAGTTACCATCCCAAAATGAATCCCTGAGATGAAAAAAGTTGATTTCGGAGCATGATTTTTGAACAGGAGCTTCAACGGTTTTGGGGCATATGAGAAATTCCCTAAGCCCCGGACCCATCGATTTTGGTCAAAAATGAAAATTTTAAAAGTGCCCCTATTTCTGCTTTAAACTTTAGTTACCATCCCAAAATGAATCCCTGAGATGAAAAAAGTTGATTTCGGAGCATGATTTTTGAACAGGAGCTTCAACGGTTTTGGGGCATATGAGAAATTCCCTAAGCCCCGGACCCATCGATTTTGGTCAAAAATGAAAATTTTAAAAGTGCCCCTATTTCTGCTTTAAACTTTAGTTACCATCCCAAAATGAATCCCTGAGATGAAAAAAGTTGATTTCAGAGCATGATTTTTGAACAGGAGCTTCAACGGTTTTGGGGCATATGAGAAATTCCCTAAACCCCGGACCCATCGATTTTGGTCAAAAATGAAAATTTTAAAAGTGCCCCTATTTCTGCTTTAAACTTTAGTTACCATCCCAAAATGAATCCCTGAGATGAAAAAAGTTAATTTCGGAGCATGATTTTTGAACAGGAGCTTCAACGGTTTTGGGGCATATGAGAAATTCCCTAAGCCCCGGACCCATCGATTTTGGTCAAAAATGAAAATTTTAAAAGTGCCCCTATTTCTGCTTTAAACTTTAGTTACCATCCCAAAATGAATCCCTGAGATGAAAAAAGTTGATTTCGGAGCATGAATTTTGAACAGGAGCTTCAACGGTTTTGGGGCATATGAGAAATTCCCTAAGCCCCGGACCCATCGATTTTGGTCAAAAATGAAAATTTTAAAAGTGCCCCTATTTCTGCTTTAAACTTTAGTTACCATCCCAAAATGAATCCCTGAGATGAAAAAAGTTGATTTCGGAGCATGATTTTTGAACAGGAGCTTCAATGGTTTTGGGGCATATGAGAAATTCCCTAAGCCCCGGACCCATCGATTTTGGTCAAAAATGAAAATTTTAAAAGTGCCCCTATTTCTGCTTTAAACTTTAGTTACCATCCCAAAATGAATCCCTGAGATGAAAAAAGTTAATTTCGGAGCATGATTTTTGAACAGGAGCTTCAACGGTTTTGGGGCATATGAGAAATTCCCTAAGCCCCGGACCCATCGATTTTGGTCAAAAATGAAAATTTTAAAAGTGCCCCTATTTCTGCTTTAAACTTTAGTTACCATCCCAAAATGAATCCCTGAGATGAAAAAAGTTAATTTCGGAGCATGATTTTTGAACAGGAGCTTCAACGGTTTTGGGGCATATGAGAAATTCCCTAAGCCCCGGACCCATCAATTTTGGTCAAAAATGAAAATTTTAAAAGTGCCCCTATTTTTGCTTTAAACTTTAGTTACCATCCCAAAATGAATCCCTGAGATGAAAAAAGTTGATTTCGGAGCATGATTTTTGAACAGGAGCTTCAACGGTTTTGGGGCATATGAGAAATTCCCTAAGCCCCAGACCCATCGATTTTGGTCAAAAATGAAAATTTTAAAAGTGCCCCTATTTCTGCTTTAAACTTTAGTTACCATCCCAAAATGAATCCCTGAGATGAAAAAAGTTGATTTCGGAGCATGATTTTTGAACAGGAGCTTCAACGGTTTTGGGGCATATGAGAAATTCCCTAAGCCCCGGACCCATCGATTTTGGTCAAAAATGAGTATTTTAAAAGTGCCCCTATTTCTGCTTTAAACTTTAGTTACCATCCCAAAATGAATCCCTGAGATGAAAAAAGTTGATTTCGGAGCATGATTTTTGAACAGGAGCTTCAACGGTTTTGGGGCATATGAGAAATTCCCTAAGCCCCGGACCCATTGATTTTGGTCAAAAATGAAAATTTTAAAAGTGCCCCTATTTCTGCTTTAAACTTTAGTTACCATCCCAAAATGAATCCCTGAGATGAAAAAAGTTGATTTCGGAGCATGATTTTTGAACAGGAGCTTCAACGGTTTTGGGGCATATGAGAAATTCCCTAAGCCCCGGACCCATCGATTTTGGTCAAAAATTAAAATTTTAAAAGTGCCCCTATTTCTGCTTTAAACTTTAGTTACCATCCCAAAATGAATCCCTGAGATGAAAAAAGTTGATTTCGGAGCATGATTTTTGAACAGGAGCTTCAACGGTTTTGGGGCATATGAGAAATTCCCTAAGCCCCGGACCCATCGATTTTGGTCAAAAATGAAAATTTTAAAAGTGCCCCTATTTCTGCTTTAAACTTTAGTTACCATCCCAAAATGAATCCCTGAGATGAAAAAAGTTGATTTCGGAGCATGATTTTTGAACAGGAGCTTCAACGGTTTTGGGGCATATGAGAAATTCCCTAAGCCCCGGACCCATCGATTTTGGTCAAAAATGAAAATTTTAAAAGTGCCCCTATTTCTGCTTTAAACTTTAGTTACCATCCCAAAATGAATCCCTGAGATGAAAAAAGTTGATTTCAGAGCATGATTTTTGAACAGGAGCTTCAACGGTTTTGGGGCATATGAGAAATTCCCTAAACCCCGGACCCATCGATTTTGGTCAAAAATGAAAATTTTAAAAGTGCCCCTATTTCTGCTTTAAACTTTAGTTACCATCCCAAAATGAATCCCTGAGATGAAAAAAGTTAATTTCGGAGCATGATTTTTGAACAGGAGCTTCAACGGTTTTGGGGCATATGAGAAATTCCCTAAGCCCCGGACCCATCGATTTTGGTCAAAAATGAAAATTTTAAAAGTGCCCCTATTTCTGCTTTAAACTTTAGTTACCATCCCAAAATGAATCCCTGAGATGAAAAAAGTTGATTTCGGAGCATGATTTTTGAACAGGAGCTTCAACGGTTTTGGGGCATATGAGAAATTCCCTAAGCCCCGGACCCATCGATTTTGGTCAAAAATTAAAATTTTAAAAGTGCCCCTATTTCTGCTTTAAACTTTAGTTACCATCCCAAAATGAATCCCTGAGATGAAAAAAGTTAATTTCGGAGCATGATTTTTGAACAGGAGCTTCAACGGTTTTGGGGCATATGAGAAATTCCCTAAGCCCCGGACCCATCGATTTTGGTCAAAAATGAAAATTTTAAAAGTGCCCCTATTTCTGCTTTAAACTTTAGTTACCATCCCAAAATGAATCCCTGAGATGAAAAAAGTTGATTTCGGAGCATGAATTTTGAACAGGAGCTTCAACGGTTTTGGGGCATATGAGAAATTCCCTAAGCCCCGGACCCATCGATTTTGGTCAAAAATGAAAATTTTAAAAGTGCCCCTATTTCTGCTTTAAACTTTAGTTACCATCCCAAAATGAATCCCTGAGATGAAAAAAGTTGATTTCGGAGCATGATTTTTGAACAGGAGCTTCAATGGTTTTGGGGCATATGAGAAATTCCCTAAGCCCCGGACCCATCGATTTTGGTCAAAAATGAAAATTTTAAAAGTGCCCCTATTTCTGCTTTAAACTTTAGTTACCATCCCAAAATGAATCCCTGAGATGAAAAAAGTTAATTTCGGAGCATGATTTTTGAACAGGAGCTTCAACGGTTTTGGGGCATATGAGAAATTCCCTAAGCCCCGGACCCATCGATTTTGGTCAAAAATGAAAATTTTAAAAGTGCCCCTATTTCTGCTTTAAACTTTAGTTACCATCCCAAAATGAATCCCTGAGATGAAAAAAGTTGATTTCGGAGCATGATTTTTGAACAGGAGCTTCAATGGTTTTGGGGCATATGAGAAATTCCCTAAGCCCCGGACCCATCGATTTTGGTCAAAAATGAAAATTTTAAAAGTGCCCCTATTTCTGCTTTAAACTTTAGTTACCATCCCAAAATGAATCCCTGAGATGAAAAAAGTTAATTTCGGAGCATGATTTTTGAACAGGAGCTTCAACGGTTTTGTGGCATATGAGAAATTCCCTAAGCCCCGGACCCATCGATTTTGGTTAAAAATGAAAATTTTAAAAGTGCCCCTATTTCTGCTTTAAACTTTAGTTACCATCCCAAAATGAATCCCTGAGATGAAAAAAGTTGATTTCGGAGCATGAATTTTGAACAGGAGCTTCAACGGTTTTGGGGCATATGAGAAATTACCTAAGCCACGGACCCATCGATTTTGGTCAAAAATGAAAATTTTAAAAGTGCCCCTATTTCTGCTTTAAACTTTAGTTACCATCCCAAAATGAATCCCTGAGATGAAAAAAGTTGATTTCGGAGCATGATTTTTGAACAGGAGCTTCAACGGTTTTGGGGCATATAAGAAATTCCCTAAGCCCCGGACCCATCGATTTTGGTCAAAAATGAAAATTTTAAAAGTGCCCCTATTTCTGCTTTAAACTTTAGTTACCATCCGAAAATGAATCCCTGAGATGAAAAAAGTTGATTTCGGAGCATGATTTTTGAACAGGAGCTTCAACGGTTTTGGGGCATATGAGAAAATCCCTAAGCCCCGGACCCATCGATTTTGTTCTAAAATGAAAATTTTAAAAGTGCCCCTATTTCTGCTTTAAACTTTAGTTACCATCCCAAAATGAATCCCTGAGATGAAAAAAGTTGATTTCGGAGCATGATTTTTGAACAGGAGCTTCAACGGTTTTGGGGCATATGAGAAATTCCCTAAGCCCCGGACCCATCGATTTTGGTCAAAAATGAAAATTTTTAAAGTGCCCCTATTTCTGCTTTAAACTTTAGTTACCATCCCAAAATGAATCCCTGAGATGAAAAAAGTTGATTTCGGAGCATGATTTTTGAACAGGAGCTTCAACGGTTTTGGGGCATATGAGAAATTCCCTAAGCCCCAGACCCATCGATTTTGGTCAAAAATGAAAATTTTAAAAGTGCCCCTATTTCTGCTTTAAACTTTAGTTACGATCCCAAAATGAATCCCTGAGATGAAAAAAGTTGATTTCGGAGCATGATTTTTGAACAGGAGCTTCAACGGTTTTGGGGCATATGAGAAATTCCCTAAGCCCCGGACCCATCGATTTTGGTCAAAAATGAGTATTTTAAAAGTGCCCCTATTTCTGCTTTAAACTTTAGTTACCATCCCAAAATGAATCCCTGAGATGAAAAAAGTTGATTTCGGAGCATGATTTTTGAACAGGAGCTTCAACGGTTTTGGGGCATATGAGAAATTCCCTAAGCCCTGGACCCATTGATTTTGGTCAAAAATGAAAATTTTAAAAGTGCCCCTATTTCTGCTTTAAACTTTAGTTACCATCCCAAAATGAATCCCTGAGATGAAAAAAGTTGATTTTGGAGCATGATTTTTGAACAGGAGCTTCAACGGTTTTGGGGCATATGAGAAATTCCCTAAGCCCCAGACCCATCGATTTTGGTCAAAAATGAAAATTTTAAAAGTGCCCCTATTTCTGCTTTAAACTTTAGTTACCATCCCAAAATGAATCCCTGAGATGAAAAAAGTTGATTTCGGAGCATGATTTTTGAACAGGAGCTTCAACGGTTTTGGGGCATATGAGAAATTCCCTAAGCCCCCGGACCCATCGATTTTGGTCAAAAATTAAAATTTTAAAAGTGTCCCTATTTCTGCTTTAAACTTTAGTTACCATCCCAAAATGAATCCCTGAGATGAAAAAAGTTGATTTCGGAGCATGATTTTTGAACAGGAGCTTCAACGGTTTTGGGGCATATGAGAAATTCCCTAAGCCCCGGACCCATCGATTTTGGTCAAAAATGAAAATTTTAAAAGTGCCCCTATTTCTGCTTTAAACTTTAGTTACCATCCCAAAATGAATCCCTGAGATGAAAAAAGTTGATTTCAGAGCATGATTTTTGAACAGGAGCTTCAACGGTTTTGGGGCATATGAGAAATTCCCTAAGCCCCGGACCCATCGATTTTGGTCAAAAATGAAAATTTTAAAAGTGCCCCTATTTCTGCTTTAAACTTTAGTTACCATCCCAAAATGAATCCCTGAGATGAAAAAAGTTGATTTCGGAGCATGATTTTTGAACAGGAGCTTTAACGGTTTTGGGGCATGTGAGAAATTCCCTAAGCCCCGGACCCATCGATTTTGGTCAAAACTGAAAATTTTAAAAGTGCCCCTATTTCTGCTTTAAACTTTAGATACCATCCCAAAATGAATCCCTGAGATGAAAAAAGTTGATTTTGGAGCATGATTTTTGAACAGGAGCTTCAACGGTTTTGGGGCATATGAGAAATTCCCTAAGCCCCGGACCCATCGATTTTGGTCAAAAATGAAAATTTTAAAAGTGCCCCTATTTCTGCTTTAAACTTTAGTTACCATCCCAAAATGAATCCCTGAGATGAAAAAAGTTGATTTCGGAGCATGATTTTTGAACAGGAGCTTCAACGGTTTTGGGGCATATGAGAAATTCCCTAAGCCCCGGACCCATCGATTTTGGTCAAAAATGAAAATTTTAAAAGTGTCCCTATTTCTGCTTTAAACTTTAGTTACCATCCCAAAATGAATCCCTGAGATGAAAAAAGTTGATTTCGGAGCATGATTTTTGAACAGGAGCTTCAACGGTTTTGGGGCATATGAGAAATTCCCTAAGCCCCGGACCCATTGATTTTGGTCAAAAATGAAAATTTTAAAAGTGCCCCTATTTCTGCTTTAAACTTTAGTTACCATCACAAAATGAATCCCTGAGATGAAAAAAGTTGATTTTGGAGCATGATTTTTGAACAGGAGCTTCAACGGTTTTGGGGCATATGAGAAATTCCCTAAGCCCCGGACCCATCGATTTTGGTCAAAAATGAAAATTTTAAAAGTGCCCCTATTTCTGCTTTAAACTTTAGTTACCATCCCAAAATGAATCCCTGAGATGAAAAAAGTTGATTTCAGAGCATGATTTTTGAACAGGAGCTTCAACGGTTTTGGGGCATATGAGAAATTCCCTAAGCCCCGGACCCATCGATTTTGGTCAAAAATGAAAATTTTAAAAGTGCCCCTATTTCTGCTTTAAACTTTAGTTACCATCCCAAAATGAATCCCTGAGATGAAAAAAGTTGATTTCGGAGCATGATTTTTGAACAGGAGCTTTAACGGTTTTGGGGCATGTGAGAAATTCCCTAAGCCCCGGACCCATCGATTTTGGTCAAAACTGAAAATTTTAAAAGTGCCCCTATTTCTGCTTTAAACTTTAGATACCATCCCAAAATGAATCCCTGAGATGAAAAAAGTTGATTTTGGAGCATGATTTTTGAACAGGAGCTTCAACGGTTTTGGGGCATATGAGAAATTCCCTAAGCCCCGGACCCATCGATTTTGGTCAAAAATGAAAATTTTAAAAGTGCCCCTATTTCTGCTTTAAACTTTAGTTACCATCCCAAAATGAATCCCTGAGATGAAAAAAGTTGATTTCGGAGCATGATTTTTGAACAGGAGCTTCAACGGTTTTGGGGCATATGAGAAATTCCCTAAGCCCCGGACCCATCGATTTTGGTCAAAAATGAAAATTTTAAAAGTGTCCCTATTTCTGCTTTAAACTTTAGTTACCATCCCAAAATGAATCCCTGAGATGAAAAAAGTTGATTTCGGAGCATGATTTTTGAACAGGAGCTTCAACGGTTTTGGGGCATATGAGAAATTCCCTAAGCCCCGGACCCATCAATTTTGGTCAAAAATGAAAATTTTAAAAGTGCCCCTATTTCTGCTTTAAACTTTAGTTACCATCCCAAAATGAATCCCTGAGATGAAAAAAGTTGATTTCGGAGCATGATTTTTGAACAGGAGCTTCAACGGTTTTGTGGCATATGAGAAATTCCCTAAGCCCCGGACCCATCGATTTTGGTCAAAAATGAAAATTTTAAAAGTGCCCCTATTTCTGCTTTAAACTTTAGTTACCATCCCAAAATGAATCCCTGAGATGAAAAAAGTTAATTTCGGAGCATGATTTTTGAACAGGAGCTTCAACGGTTTTGGGGCATATGAGAAATTCCCTAAGCCCCGGACCCATCGATTTTGGTCAAAAATGAAAATGTTAAAAGTGCCCCTATTTCTGCTTTAAACTTTAGTTACTATCCCAAAATGAATCCCAGAGATGAAAAAAGTTGATTTCGGAGCATGATTTTTGAACAGGAGCTTCAACGGTTTTGGGGCATATGAGAAATTCCCTAAGCCCCGGACCCATCGATTTTGGTCAAAAATGAAAATGTTAAAAGTGCCCCTATTTCTGCTTTAAACTTTAGTTACTATCCCAAAATGAATCCCAGAGATGAAAAAAGTTGATTTCGGAGCATGATTTTTGAACAGGAGCTTCAACGGTTTTGGGGCATATGAGAAATTCCCTAAGCCCCGGACCCATCAATTTTGGTCAAAAATGAAAATTTTAAAAGTGCCCCTATTTCTGCTTTAAACTTTAGTTACCATCCCAAAATGAATCCCTGAGATGAAAAAAGTTGATTTCGGAGCATGATTTTTGAACAGGAGCTTCAACGGTTTTGTGGCATATGAGAAATTCCCTAAGCCCCGGACCCATCAATTTTGGTCAAAAATGAAAATTTTAAAAGTGCCCCTATTTCTGCTTTAAACTTTAGTTACCATCCCAAAATGAATCCCTGAGATGAAAAAAGTTGATTTCGGAGCATGATTTTTGAACAGGAGCTTCAACGGTTTTGTGGCATATGAGAAATTCCCTAAGCCCCGGACCCATCGATTTTGGTCAAAAATGAAAATTTTAAAAGTGCCCCTATTTCTGCTTTAAACTTTAGTTACCATCCCAAAATGAATCCCTGAGATGAAAAAAGTTGATTTCGGAGCATGATTTTTGAACAGGAGCTTCAACGGTTTTGGGGCATATGAGAAATTCCCTAAGCCCCGAACCCATTGATTTTGGTCAAAAATGAAAATTTTAAAAGTGCCCCTATTTCTGCTTTAAACTTTAGTTACCATCCCAAAATGAATCCCTGAGATGAAAAAAGTTGATTTCGGAGCATGATTTTTGAACAGGAGCTTCAACGGTTTTGGGGCATATGAGAAATTCCCTAAGCCCCGGACCCATCGATTTTGGTCAAAAATGAAAATTTTAAAAGAGCCCCTATTTCTGCTTTAAACTTTAGTTACCATCCCAAAATGAATCCCTGAGATGAAAAAAGTTGATTTCGGAGCATGATTTTTGAACAGGAGCTTCAACGGTTTTGGGGCATATGAGAAATTCCCTAAGCCCCGGACCCATCAATTTTGGTCAAAAATGAAAATTTTAAAAGTGCCCCTATTTCTGCTTTAAACTTTAGTTACCATCCCAAAATGAATCCCTGAGATGAAAAAAGTTGATTTCGGAGCATGATTTTTGAACAGGAGCTTCAACGGTTTTGGGGCATATGAGAAATTCCCTAAGCCCCAGACCCATCGATTTTGGTCAAAAATGAAAATTTTTAAAGTGCCCCTATTTCTGCTTTAAACTTTAGTTACCATCCCAAAATGAATCCCTGAGATGAAAAAAGTTGATTTCGGAGCATGATTTTTGAACAGGAGCTTCAACGGTTTTGGGGCATATGAGAAATTCCCTAAGCCCCGGACCCATCGATTTTGGTCAAAAATGAGTATTTTAAAAGTGCCCCTATTTCTGCTTTAAACTTTAGTTACCATCCCAAAATGAATCCCTGAGATGAAAAAAGTTGATTTCGGAGCATGATTTTTGAACAGGAGCTTCAACGGTTTTGGGGCATATGAGAAATTCCCTAAGCCCCGGACCCATTGATTTTGGTCAAAAATGAAAATTTTAAAAGTGCCCCTATTTCTGCTTTAAACTTTAGTTACCATCCCAAAATGAATCCCTGAGATGAAAAAAGTTGATTTCGGAGCATGATTTTTGAACAGGAGCTTCAACGGTTTTGGGGCATATGAGAAATTCCCTAAGCCCCGGACCCATCGATTTTGGTCAAAAATTAAAATTTTAAAAGTGCCCCTATTTCTGCTTTAAACTTTAGTTACCATCCCAAAATGAATCCCTGAGATGAAAAAAGTTGATTTCGGAGCATGATTTTTGAACAGGAGCTTCAACGGTTTTGGGGCATATGAGAAATTCCCTAAGCCCCGGACCCATCGATTTTGGTCAAAAATGAAAATTTTAAAAGTGCCCCTATTTCTGCTTTAAACTTTAGTTACCATCCCAAAATGAATCCCTGAGATGAAAAAAGTTGATTTCGGAGCATGATTTTTGAACAGGAGCTTCAACGGTTTTGGGGCATATGAGAAATTCCCTAAGCCCCGGACCCATCGATTTTGGTCAAAAATGAAAATTTTAAAAGTGCCCCTATTTCTGCTTTAAACTTTAGTTACCATCCCAAAATGAATCCCTGAGATGAAAAAAGTTGATTTCAGAGCATGATTTTTGAACAGGAGCTTCAACGGTTTTGGGGCATATGAGAAATTCCCTAACCCCGGACCCATCGATTTTGGTCAAAAATGAAAATTTTAAAAGTGCCCCTATTTCTGCTTTAAACTTTAGTTACCATCCCAAAATGAATCCCTGAGATGAAAAAAGTTAATTTCGGAGCATGATTTTTGAACAGGAGCTTCAACGGTTTTGGGGCATATGAGAAATTCCCTAAGCCCCGGACCCATCGATTTTGGTCAAAAATGAAAATTTTAAAAGTGCCCCTATTTCTGCTTTAAACTTTAGTTACCATCCCAAAATGAATCCCTGAGATGAAAAAAGTTGATTTCGGAGCATGATTTTTGAACAGGAGCTTCAACGGTTTTGGGGCATATGAGAAATTCCCTAAGCCCCGGACCCATCGATTTTGGTCAAAAATTAAAATTTTAAAAGTGCCCCTATTTCTGCTTTAAACTTTAGTTACCATCCCAAAATGAATCCCTGAGATGAAAAAAGTTAATTTCGGAGCATGATTTTTGAACAGGAGCTTCAACGGTTTTGGGGCATATGAGAAATTCCCTAAGCCCCGGACCCATCGATTTTGGTCAAAAATGAAAATTTTAAAAGTGCCCCTATTTCTGCTTTAAACTTTAGTTACCATCCCAAAATGAATCCCTGAGATGAAAAAAGTTGATTTCGGAGCATGAATTTTGAACAGGAGCTTCAACGGTTTTGGGGCATATGAGAAATTCCCTAAGCCCCGGACCCATCGATTTTGGTCAAAAATGAAAATT